>NW_016107420.1:4078841-4107282 GCF_001604975.1 Cebus imitator | reverse complement strand
AGAGTTTCACTCTCGTTACCCAGGCTGGAGTGCAATGGCGTGACCTCGGCTCACCGCAGCCTCCGCCTCCTGGGTTCAGGCAATTCTCCTGCCTCAGCCTCCTGAGTAGCTCGGATTACAGGCACGTGCCACCATGCCCAGCTGATTTTTTGTATTTTTTTAGTAGAGATGGGGTTTCACCATGTTGACCAGGATGGTCTCGATCTTTTGACCTTGTGATCCACCCGCCTTGGCCTCCCAAAGTGCTGGGATTACAGGCGTGAGCCACCGCGCCCGGCCCCGGACTTTGGATTTTAATACTCTTTTGCAACTCGATCTGTGTTGTCAAAATTCCTCTAAATGACCTGAGGTTCCTTATATCCAGGACTTTAGGTCCCAAGGTTGGGACCCAGACCTTCAAGGAAACTGTTGAATGTGCCTAACAAAGTTATTACCTCCTCCTAACTCCAAACATTTTAGACGAACCCTCTTTTATGCTCCCATGGTCAAGATCCTCCTCGCCATCTTCCCCTTCCTCCTCTACAACGGTGTATCTCCTCCTATACCTTCCCGTCCTTCTGCTCCACCTTCTACCTCCTTATCTATGCCTCTCCCCTACAGGAAACCTTTTTCTCCCCTCACATACTGGATCGGGAGCCATTTATTATCCCACTTCAGCCCTCAGAAACTCCGAGAAGTGGCAAACCACTTCAAAAACCATCAGATCCATGTTTCCCATTTCGGACTTCTATCAGATACAAGCTAAACTTGGATCCTTTAGGACCAAGGCCAGGACCCTTCTCATGTCATAGGAGAAGTCAGGGGATGTTTTGTTTCCTTTGATCTCATTTGTCAGGATGTTTATATTATCTTTACCACCTGTTGTACTCGTGAGGAAAGGTCCCTCATTTGGTCTCCAGCTCAACGGTGGAAAGATAAGGTCCATGACTAGAACCCTTAGGATTCTAGCCTGGGGAGTACAGCAGTTCCTGATGTTGATTCTAGACGGAGCTACCAAGAAGGAAACGCTGGCAGGGAATGCCATAATCATGTAATTACTTGTTTAATTGAAGGCATGGAAAAGGCTGCCATAAAATGATCAACTATGCCAAACTAAGAGAGGTTGACACAAGGGTCAAATGAAAACCCACCTCTATTTCATTACAAGCTGGCTGCAGTCAAGTGAAAATATACTAATGTGGACTCCAAAAGCCCAGAAAGCCTAGCTATTTTGGCTGTTTTTTTGTTTGTTTTATCAGCCAGGCTTCTCCAGATATTAGACACGAACTCCAGAAATTAGACCAAAGACCAAAAACTCCATTCCCCATCCTGCTGGACATGGCCTTCAAGGTCTTTAATAATGGGAGGAAATATCACAGTCCAAATGGGATAGGAAGGATTGAGAAAGGTGAATGGAAGACTCACTACATGTCTGTTGCCACTGCAAACTCTCTTCCTATACCAAGGACCCCTGGTATAGGCTCCATCAGCATGGAGCCTTATGGACACAAAGGAGCTCACTATCTGCTAGTGCTGTAATCAGCCATGGCATATCAGCCAGAACTGCCAAAACCCTCCTCAACCATCTTCTAGTCCCCACCAACCTTCTACTCACTGCAAATGAGTGGGGCATTGGAAATGGATCGCCCTCTCTTCCTCTTGTAGGAGAGTCATCCCAAAATCAGCAACACCAGTTATGGGCCAGTTTGGGAGAACAGCAATGGCAAATGCCCCTAACTCTGTTCCTCAACTATAAGGAAGCTGATAGAACTGAGAAAGCAGAAAGAGATGACTGACAGGGCTCAGAGGCCATCCAGGCCCCTATATTTACCATTTCTATGGCTGAGCCTTCGGTAACCCTAAATAAACCAGGGAATAAGATTGAGTTTTTACTCGATACAGGAGCTACTTATTCATCCCTAATTGGTTTTTCTGGACCTACCTCTCTGTCTTTGATCCTTCTCACCAGCACAGATAGCAGGCCACAGCAGTGATGCTTTATCTCCACTTAGTATACATGCTGGAGAAAAATGTTGTCACTCACTTTCTAGGTTCTACCAAGCTGTCCTATCCCAATACTTGGACATAATGACAAACTCCAAACTAGCTTTAAATTCCCTGAGTGTGCCTGTCCAATATTGGCATTACTAGCTCCTTCCACCTAATGCCCCAATCTCCTAAAATCTTCCATTTTACAAGTTTCTCCAGAGGTATGGGATATCTCCACTCCAGGACATTCTTTGTTTGCAGACTCTAAAGATTCATGTAAAGACCTAATATTTTCGCTAGGATCCCGCAACATGCCTTAAAGCTTGAAGCCCAAATGGGCCTACAGACTCTAATAGAAACATTCTTGGTCACGGGATTATTAAGCCTTTGCAACTGGCCATGCAACCCTGATGGTAGCCATTAAAAAGTCAGATAGCACATACAGAATGGTACAAGACCTAAAGGTCATCAGTGAGGCAGTAATCCCTGTACACCCCAATCATTTCTGATCCCTGCACCCTTTAGGGCAACCCACACTTCATGGTTCACAGTATTAGATTTTAAAAATGCCTTCTTTTGCATACCAGTACATTTTGGCTGCCAATTTTTATTTGCCTTTGAATGGGGAAACCCCTCCACCCATGTTTTCCAACAGTTAACCTGGACGGTCCTTCTCCAGGGATTTAGCGATAGCCCACACTTGCTTGCACAGGCTCTTGTTGAAGACCTGTCCACCTTCCAACTCTCTCCTAACAGTGCCCTGCTTCAGTCAACTGAGAGGGGCCCCGCAAACCTGCCCTCCTCCTAAATCCATTCAAAGATGAGGGGCTCTGACGGGAAGACGGGCAACTAGATTTTACACACATGCCTACTTGCTAGGCTTTGTAGATACTTCCACTGGATGGTTAAAAGCCTTTCCCACAAAAACTGACTGGGCCTTCGAAGTCATCATGGACCTTTTGGACCAGATACTTCCACATTTTGGTATCTCTTTTTCTCAACAGTCAGACAATGGCCTCACATTTACATCTCAGATTACACAGGGAGTAAGTGAAGCTCTTCAAATTAAATATTACTTACACACAGGCTGGCACCCACAATCTTTGGGCAAAGTAGAAAGAACAAAACAAGTCATTAAAAAGACACTTAACAAATTACACCATATCTCACTCTCAAATCGGAACACATTCCCACCATTTTGGCCTTTATCTCATCGCCTTAGTTAACACAGTACTGCTCCCAAAATCAGGGTTATTCTTTATTTGTGTAACTGTAACTTAGCTATCCCTGCTTGCTCTCTGGAATATGTAGCACCCATTCCCCCACTCTCAACTTGACTGAACTAATGCCAGTGCTATGCCTCCAACAGTCTCCCATATACTGAGATAAAAGGGCCAGTCACCTAATTTCCTTTCTTACCAGCTTAAGTAAAACTGATGCTGCAGTGGCAGGAATTACAGAAGTTGTCCTCAGCTCCTCTTTACCCAAGAATTTGCAAAATTCCTACACACAATCAGAGAAACATTAAATACAATGAATCAATAAATCAATCCCTCTGCTGGAGTAATGCTACAAAACAGATGAGCTCTTAATCTCACAGTAGCCCAGGAAGATGTTGTTTCTACGTAAATCAATCAGTAAAAATCCAACAAAACAAGAAAAGTACAGGAACAGGAAGCTTGATTATGAAGAAAACCACTTTCAAATACCCAATTTCTTAAAGAAGGTTCTAGGAGGCTCTAGGAGTTCCCTCTACAGGGACCAGTTGCATCTGTACTGCTACTTTTCCTCTCTAGCCTTTGTCTCTCTAACTTTCCGGTTAAATTTGTTTCTTACAGAATGTAGCCATTTCACACCAAGCTTCTGATGATGCAAGGGTATCAGCAAATTGTCCCCAGAGACCCCAGAGTCTCCTTTAGACTCTGTTGGACATCATTTCCATAGAAACATGCTCTCTCTCCCCAAAACCCATCTTCCAGATGTGCCCAATCTTTTATGTCCCATAATCTGAGACAGTGGCCCATGAGGTCCCTTGACCCACAAATAACTGTAGGTAGGGTCAGCTCTATGCCCCAGGTCAGTGGAAAGTAGTTGAAAGATGACGCATCTGCCCAAATGCCTAAGATTTGTCCTTGTCATTCTGTCAGAGAGGATACGGGAATGTGGAGCCCAAAATAGTTAAAAAGAAAATTAATTAATGAGCTAAGCTAGTCGGAAAGAAACAGGGATAGACAGGAGTGAATGTTCCCAGAAATTGGGTCAACTGCACATGGCTCACTTGCACCCAAACATCAAACCCAAACTCAGCCCACTGCCCACCAGCACCCAAACATCCTGTTTCAAGCATCAGCCCAAGCAACGACCCTTTAAAATATCCGTCAAGCCCCGCTTTGTCACAGACAGCCTTCTCTCTGCTGTACTGCCCATTGCTTTCTTGCAATGCATCTCCTCCTTTCTCTAATAAATCTGCCTTTCTAAACTAATTACTGTCTTGGTGAATTCTTTATCCCTGCGCTGGCCTCAGGCAGTCACTGACCATGACAGTAATCAGATTAAAGAAAGGATAGAAGAGTAGAGTTGTGAATATATAGAGGAATCCAAGATATAGATAAGGCTTTGGGGTACAGGTTGAATATGTGGGGATTTCAGAAGTTATACCACTCATATATCTAGTGTGTTTCCCGTAGAAATACGCAACAGGATCATCATAGTTAAATCATCATCTGATTATGAAAGACATAATTAATTTTTAGGGTGTTAGCATTTTACTGCAGCAATGTTTTCCATTTTTACAGAAATATTTTCATGCACTGATTTTCTATTTGGAGCTCTATATGATGCCAGAAAGCACTGTAGACTGTTCTATGTTGCATATTTTTATGTGTTACATGTTTATAATTTTATATATTATATATTTGCTAAAAAATAAAAGTTATCCTAACACTAAAATATTAAATCGGGAATCCCGGTGGTAGCTAGGACCCTGGTACACATATCCTGAAAAGTGGAGGGCCTTCAAGGCCCTCATCGCTGTTCAGCACAGCAGGGCTCAGGTCTGCGTGCTCTCTGCACTACCCCACTTCCACTCTGGCCAAACCAATAGTACTCCTGAATTTCTTCACAAATTTCCTGCTGCCAAGCTTCCAGCATTTAAGAATAACGATGGATTCTGCGTGTTTGAAAGCAATGTCATTGCCTACTCTGTGAGCAATGAGGAACTGTGGGGAAGTACTCCAGAGGCAGCAGCCCAGGTGGTGCAGTGGGTGAGCTCTGCTGATAGCTATGCAGTGCCCCCAGCCAGTACCTCGGTGTTCCCCATTTGGGCATCATGCACCACAACAAACAGGATACTGAGACTGCAAAGGAGGAGGTAAGACGAATTCTGGGGCTGCTGGATGCTCACTTGAAGACAAGGACGCTTCGTCTGGCGACGTCACAGCTGTCTTCACCCTGTCGTGGCTCTATCGGCAGGTCCTGGAGCCTTCCTTCTGCCAGGCCTTTCCCAATACCAACCACTGGTTCCTCAACTGCATTAAGCAGACCCAATTCCGGGCTGTCTTAGGGAAGGTGAAACTGTCTGAGAACATACTCCCGTTTGATGCTAAAAAGCTTGCAGAAAGCCAGCCTGAAAAGGATACCCCATGAAAAGGGAAAGGTTCGCCAGAAAAGGAGCAGAATACCCAGGCTGAGTGGAAGGAAGAGGAAATGGCCGTTGCCCCTGCTCCTGAGGAGGAGATGGACAAATGTGAGCAGGGGCTGGCTGCTGAGCCCAAGGTCAAAGACTCCTTCGCTCACCTGCCGAAGAGTACCTTTGTGTTGGAGGCATTTAAGCGCAAGTACTCACAAGTTCACACTCTCTCGCACTGCCCTATTTCTGGGAGCACCTTGATAAGGATGGCTGGTCCCCGTGGCATTCAGAATATCCCTTCCCTGAAGCACTCACTCAGACCTTTATGACTCGCAGTCTCATTACTGGAATGTCTAAGCGAGTGGACAAGCTGAGGAATATTCCTTTGCCGGTGTCATCCTCTTTGGAAACAAGAGCTCCATTTGGTTGGAGTCTGGAACTTCTGAGGCCGGGAGCTTGCCTTTCTGATGAGTCCATATTGGCAGATGGATTTCCAGTCATACACATGGCAGTAACTGGCTCCCGGAAGCGAGGAGACCCAGAAGCTGTTTGGAGCTACGTTTCCTAGGAAGGGGCCTTTCAGAATATGACAAAGCCTTCAATCAGGGCGAGATTGTCAAGTGAACATCTCTTGCCGTGGCCTACCCGCCTGCATCTGCCCTTCAGAGTGATGGGGCTCATTAAAGGAAACTGAACATTGAGAAACTAAACTAAAAAAATAATAATAAAATAAAATAGGGATGGTCAACAAGAGTCTATTTATGGGATCTCATACCTCATGTTGAAAAGTAGGGGAAATATTGTCCTAAGTTGAATTTCTTTTTCTTACTAAAATATACACCCCTCCCCCAGGAATGGAATTATCTTGTTTTTCTGCTGTTTTCCTCAGTCTCTGAAATAGTGTTTGGTATAACCAGATCCCAAAACAGATGTTCTGATTTACCAGGAAAATCAAATTAAAAGTTGTTTAAAGGTAAATTGATTTCACATTTCAAACCATTTCAGCTCTACTTCAAGTATGTCAAATGTGTTAGAAAATTAATCTGCAAGGGAAATTTTTTATTTTCTTAAAATTTAACACATGTGACAGGAATTATCTTTCATTGATTCAGTAATAATTTTAACAATAATAGCTGACTTACATGATTTTAAACATTTTCTTCCCCCAAAATTTTTTTAAAAAGAGGTAGTTTATTTTCTTTATTAAAAAAACAACTTTCTAATAAATTGTGATTGAATAAGAGAATTTTAGTTCTTCCAGAAAGGAACAAGAACTGAAGAGTCAAAAATTAACTGTGGGTATTCTAAAAGTGTTGCTGGATCTAAGCCTGGCCTCTTCAAATGGTAATATTGATCATTTCCTCTGGAATACAGGTAGAGCTAATTACAAATTAGTCAAAATGATTAACTTCTGCATTCCACATCCCATTAAAAGATGTCACTGAAAAGCCCAAGGAGACTATTGTAGTTAAGATTTTATTTGAAGCCAAAAACTGCACAGAAAGTTAAAAACTAGCAATTTAATAATCTAAAGTACTTTCTTACTTCTCAGTGTTATACCATTAGTAATATTCACAGTTTTACTTCATTTTAAGCAAGAGGCATTAATAACATAAAGTTGCTACTAGAAATAAAATTTGTTATTTTAAATATGAGTATATGGAACCATATGTTGACATTTTCTGAAACTGACTTTTTGGAGACATAAACACAGTTCGCATCAGCACAAGTTGTTTTTCATTAGTTAAATATACATATCATTTCAGCTAATTAATTAATGGACACATATCCTAAACCAGTGGTCCTCAATGTTTGCAAATTTATGGGCCCCATCCTAGATCTAGTCAATTAGAAACTCACAGGTCTAGGCCAACAATCTGGTTTTAACCAGCTTTCCAGGTGATTCTTATCCATGTTTAAGATAGAAAAGCATGACCCTAACCCAACATTGTCGAGAAGAATCTACTATTAAAGATAGCATTATTGTACTTCCCAAATCTTGAATATTGAAGAATGTTTCCATAAAACCAAATGTCTATAATACTTTCAAAACAAAGGTTATAGCAGTTTTTGTTTTCAGGATCAATTAACACAAATTTTGATTTTCATTACTCCTACACAGGAAGTCAGTCGTAGGAGAACCCTCTGGGGACCTGAAAGAACCATTTAGGAATATGATTTGGTAATTTAGTTTGTCAATTATTCATTTGTAGCCATGATTTATTAGCTTCCATATCTAGGTAAAAATGATGTACTATTTTAGAATTTTCCACCCAACTGTGAAATAGATATTGGTATCATCACTCCAAAGAGCTATCCTTGATTGAGTCCTGTGAACAGCATTTGAAGGAAGATAAATAATTACAAATATCAAAATGAAATTTTAAGTTCTATTGATTAGGAGGATTCTTTAATTCATACTAATAATGAATAGAAAATAACTATGCATAGGACTTTATGTCTTAATCATAATTCAATTATATAATTTAATAGCCCAATGCTCCTTTACAGTTTGAAATAGATTACTCACCTTGGATCTGTTTTGTTTGTTGTTGATATATATTTTGTGTGTATGCTTGGTTTTTACAGAGAAGGACAGGGAAGAAGGAGGAGTTTAAACTCTTTCCTTTTTTTTGGTCTTTTTTGCTAGGTATGAGGAAAGCTAAAGCTGTTATCAGCTTACCATCCTATCAATACGTACTTCCATCAATCTTTGTATTATGATGTTATGTATTTTATTATATTTTATATATATTTGCCATATATATTAATATGGCAAATTATTTTAAAACTTTTAAAAATATAGATCCAACTGAGCTTCTCCTTTAGTTTTTAATCTGAAAAATGTCTAAATAAACTACGTTTTTTGGATATAGTTTACTAACTCTGCAGATTTGATATTTAATTTTGGGTCAATTGTATAATATTGAGAAAGTAGAATTCTCACATAAAATGGGCGTATAGATGTAGACACATACCACCAAATTCTTCTCCAGAAAATCTGGTATAGTGATCTCTAACTACAAAAATTATATGTACTGTAATACACACACACACACACACACACACACACACACACACACACACAATTATATGTGTAACATCAATTTCATTTAACATATAATTTATATATCTATATATAATTTTTGTATTTAGATATCACTATACCATATTTTGCATATACATTTCTTACATATAATTATATACATTTTATACTATATAGAGAGAGGAATAGAGAGAGGAAAAAAAACTAAGGATGAAAAATGGATATGTTTGCAAACAACTCCTACAAAAATGCAATGAGCATTTTCTTATGAAAAGCCTTTGAACACAAACTATTCTTATACTTCACACTTAAATGTTTTTCTAAACTATGGACAATATAAAAGCAATTTGTTAAATAAAACATTTAGCCCATGCTCTTACCTAAACTTGCATACTATGCAGAAAGTCACTGTTTAGCTTACCTTAGGATAGGAGTTTGGCAGTAAGAAACACAAGCACTTTTGAAGGTAACAATTCATAACAAGAATGTCTTTCAAAGTCACCCAAGAAATTTAAATACATACATTTAACTGGACCCCATTCTAGAACTACTAAAGAATTTTCAAGTTATGAAGTCCAGAACACTTTCTTCATTTATGGTAAGAAATTTTTATTTAAAAACAGATAATCTAGGCATTATATGAGCCACTGGAAAACTGAGGAAAAAAAACGGAATCTATGCTTAGATGTTTTATTTCTCTGGGGTTTGCCTGGGAGGATCATTAGAAGTATTATCTTGGTTTCCTCAGCTTATTCTGCAACTATTCAATCTAGTCTGCCTTCCATTACACCCAGAATGTGTGATGGATGTTGCTATGGCCTGAATAGTTGTGTCTCCCCAAAATCCTTTTTTGAAACCTAACGCCTTAAGTGATGATATTAAGAGGTAGGGGTTTGGGGAGGTGATTTGCTCATGAGGGCTCAGCTCATAAGGAGTAGTGTCCTTACAAAAAAAAGCTCAGTAGAGCTTGTTCACCCCATTTCCCATGTAAGGACACATAGAAGATACTATCTATGAAAAAATAGGCCTTCACCAGAAAGAGAATATGCTGGCATCTTGATCTTGGACTTTCCAGCCTATAGAACTGTGAAAAATAAATTTCTATTGTTTATAAATTACCCACTATTTTGCTGTAGCTGTCTGAAAGGACAAAAGCAACTTCCTTTTTCCAACTTCCAGCGTGATCATTTTATTCTCTCTTTTGTTCTTGTCCAGTTGTCTATAATTTCAATGTCCCTTTGTTTGTGAAGAGAAGCAGAAACTCATGCACAGTCCATCACATTTAACCAAAATGAAAATTAGGTTTAGTGATCTAGTGTGAGCCATTTTAACCTAGAAAACTTCATTTTCTTTTCTTTGGGGGAAGAAGGTTTTCCTGAAGTGTGAGTGTGATTACTGCTTTTGTTCTCATTGACCAAGTCACATAGCAAAGAGCACAAGTTATTTTTGGTTTGGATTTATTTTGTTTGTCTTCTATATATATACTCTACTTTTGATTTGTTTTAGTTTTTGACTGTGTTCAAAGAAGGGTTTTGAGGTTGTTCTAAAGTGTCCCTGAAACGTCTCTTTAGAATACCCAGTGTCAGCTCTGCCTTTCACTGACTGCAATGTAAACCTTGCTTCTGCTGTTTCTGCTCTCCTGCCTTCTGCCTTGTCTCTCACTCAGCATTCTTCCCATTCCAGCAGATTCTAAAGATGTCTGGCCACAAGTCCTAGAAGGCACACTATATTGTAGCATTAAAATTCAAATATTCCTTAGATTCCTATGGCAAATAATTTTCAGAAATATGTCCATTCTCGGGGTAGTAGTTTTAACTTGTCTTCTTTATTTGTTTAGGCAAATGCAATTGTTTCTCTCTACTCAGAAGAGAGGAGATTACATACCAGACATACATCAACAGATAAGATGACTGTCTGTTGGCAGCACTCACAGTAGCCTTTCACTCACACCTACTCTTGTTCCAAAATCTGTATTTGAGGTCAGATTGTCCTCCATAATTCATAGATCAATGTACATAGTCTAACAGAAATCAATTAGTGATTACTCTTAAAGTTTGAAGTGGGATAGAAAAAAGTGAAAAAGCATGTACTGGTTTTCTGCCAATTGAGTTTTGTCAATGTCAAAAAGTCTTTCAGGGTCCCTTTTACTTTTCTATCTATAGTACTTTAATTGTTGAAATTTTACCTCCTAAGATTACAAGATAAGCCCACTTCTTTATGTGATATTATAAGAATCAATGCATTCCAATTGATATATGAGAATATGAATGGTTATTTAGAGTAGTTCATTGACCATTAGGAAAATTTTAGCCACATGGCTGAGAAAACTGTGGCATAGAGTTTTGGTTAGTATAGTCCCTGAATCTTTGACCCAGAGGGAAGATGAAAGAATGAAATTCTCTATTTTGATGGTTTTGAAAGGGTAGGGAGGTAGAAAAGAGGACATTAACCCTGCTTTTGGTAGGAGTGTTGTATTTCTGATGGCCAAGTATGTTAACTTTGAATTATTATCTCTTTCAAATCTATGCTTGTTATAGTTAAGCATTCTCTTTGATTTTAGAAATAGATTGATTGTTGCCTTAGCTGGTAGTTTCCTGAGATTTTGCCTTTAGAGCTACCTTCATAAATTTGAGAGGAATTTGGAATTGGTTATATCAGGAAAATAGTCAGACATCATTTTATAAGGCTAGTTAGACTGGATAAATGAAATGTGGAAATATACATTATGGAATACTATGCAGCCATAAAAAAGAATGAGATGATTTCCTTTGCAAGGACATGAACAGAGCTGGAGGGCACTATTCTAACAAACTAACACAGGATAAGAAAGCTAAATACTGCATGTTCTCAAAAGTGGGAGGTAAGTGATGAAAACACATAGACACATAGAGGGGAACAACACAGATTGGAGCCTTTCAGAGGCTGGAAGGTGGAAGGAGAGAGAGAACCAAGAAATAACTATCGGATACTAGGCTTAACCCCTGAGTGATGAAATAATCTGTACAAGAAACCCCCATGACATAAGTTCACCTATATAATAACCCTGTACTTGCACCTCTGAATGTAAAATAAAAGTTAAAAAAAAAGATAGTATGCATATACCAGAACATACAGGTACATGCTGTATTAATAATTGAGTTACTGCTCAAAAGTCTAAAATTTATATTGATGGAGTAATTAACATTTCTTTTGTAAGCATGACATTCAAGATTGCTTTGCTTAAAATGTTGGGTGGCCAAATATCTTAAATGAGGTTGGCACTGTCATCAGTGGAGTGAAAGACAGGGTCTGAATGTTGAGAGACTTGTTAGGACATTGGCACTCTGAAAGCATAAAACAGAAAATGTGTTAAAAGGACAAGTAATTTCAAGTTGACTATTTGCTTTAATGTTTGAAACTCTATGATGTTTAGTCATTTTTTTTTTCAAGGCAAGAAACTGTGTTTAGAAAGCTTTGAAGTTTCAACATATTAATATTGTTTTGGCTTTCTTGCCAATTCCACAAAAGAATCACGTGCATTCCTGATCAGGTTCTTTGTGCTTACTGTTTCTTCAGATTGTTTCCCTGGGTGTCACCTCCCTCACTGTCTTGCTTCCTTCAAATTTATGTGAACTATTAGTTTCTCAGAGAGGCCTTTCAAGATCGACATTTAAAATTGAGTTTTCCCAAGTACCTCCTTGCTTAACTTGATTGTATTTTTCTTTATAACACTTAAAATTTTTTATTTTTATGATTTTTTAAATATTATTGGTCTTTCCACTAGAATATAACTTTCAGAATGATGATATTCTCAAGTCTAGAATATAAGCAGCACAGTATTTATGATTGTAGACATATATTATGGTGCTCAGCCAATATGTATGGCATGAATTAATTCATTAGTGAACGAATAGAATGATTGGCTGACTCTTGTTCACATACCTGAGAGGCCTCAGTGGAAAGGCACTACACATTTGTATGGCAAAAATCCCTGGATGTAGAAAGAGTAAGGAATTGGAGCCATTCATGCATTGAATTACCACATTCATTGTATACATGGAAGGAAGACAGTTTCACGGTAGATATCTCAAGTTCAGGTCATATAAAATATTTCAGAGAATGTATTATGATAATATTATCCCTTGGAAGCCTTCTTCCAATCATGAAGTCAAAACTGCTGAGCAGAGTTTGTGTAGAAGCACATCCAAGGGAAAAAAGAATCATCTAAGTTTTCTATTTGGTTCTGTTTTTAAAATGAACTATGTGTAATTTGTTTTTTTCTTTAAAAAATATTGCAAATGTGCACTGCTAATGAGCACAATTTCTTTTGAGGTATTAAAAATATTCTGAAATTAGATATTGACAATAGTTACACAACTCTCTGAATTTACAAAGAACCACTAAACTGTACTCTTTAAGTGTAAGTTTTATGGTATAAAAATTAATCTTAATAAAAGAGTAATTAAAATATTTAAAACTAGGGGTATCTTTAATGCTTTTTTGTATAAATATAAAATTATATTTATTTTATTTACAAGTTTTATTTTGTGATTAAGTTTATGAACAGTAAAGGAAATTTTTAGTAGTTTTTATGTTCTGTGTAGAATTTTGAATCGTTTCTTAAAACTTATTTTATTATAGTTCTCAGTTAAGCATAACGTAAAATCTTAAAATAAAAATATAGACCCAGGAGTTTGAGACCAGCATGGGCAAGATGGCAAGACTCTGCCTTAAAAAAAAAAAATTAATAGCTTGGCATGGTGATGTGTGTCTGTAGTTTAATCTGCTCGGGAGGGTA
The DNA here is from genome assembly GCF_001604975.1 of Cebus imitator. Classification (NCBI taxonomy): domain Eukaryota; kingdom Metazoa; phylum Chordata; class Mammalia; order Primates; family Cebidae; genus Cebus; species Cebus imitator. The sequence goes on along the minus strand of NW_016107420.1, from coordinate 4,093,863 downwards.
AGGTGGGAGGATTCCTCGAGCCCAGGAGTTTGAGGAGGGAGTGAGCTGTAGTCATGCCACTGCATTCCAGCCTGGGTGACAGTGTGAGACCCAGTCTTAAAAAAAATAAGCAACAACAAAACAAAAACAAAAGCAAAAAACACTAAATGAGATACTGTAATTTAAATTAAAATCTTTGTAAAACTTAGAGTGCTATAAAACGGATATCATTATTATAGTAAAGTAAAAGGGCAGGGAGCGGTGTCTCACGCCCGTAATCCCATCACTTTGGGAGGCCGAGGTGGGCGGATCACGAGATCAAGAGATGGAGACCATCCTGGCCAACATAGTGAAACCCTGTCGCTACTAAAAATACAAAAAAATTAGCTGGGCGTGGTGGTGCGTGCCTGTAGTCCCAGCTATTCAGGAGGCTGAGGTAGGCGAATTGCTTGAACCTGGGAGGCGGAGGTTGCAGTGAGCCGAAGTCGCGCCATTGCACTCCAGCCTGGAGCCCAGTGATGGAGTAAGACTCTGTCTCAATAATAATAATAATAAAAAGTAAAAGGACATAAGTTTATAATTTATAAAGTGTCAAACTGTTAAAATCTTCACTGGTTATGTAGGCTTTTTCCTCCCTTAGTTCCCTTTACCATGAGTCACTAAGAGCATAATCATATTTTGATATAAAACATAATATAAGAACACTATAAAGTGCCTATCAACTAGAAAACTCGGGCACTGGGAGGAGATTAGAAATGCATTGAGCAGTAGGAAAAGGTTTTATTTCAATATTAAAACAAAAATCAATTCTAGACTATAATTGAAAATTTGTTTTCTGAATTTAGTTTTGTCATTCTCCTGGATTCCTTTCACCAAGAGCCATTTAATTCTTTAAAAAGATGTTATTTGTGGATTTGGTGATGTTATAGCATAAAATAAACACTTGCATTCTTATGTTTTCGTGTTAGTGTTACATACTAAATTTTGCAAAATACTTTTTTGATGTGACATTCTAACAGAAACCTTGTCATCCATATGAAAGTACTTAAGTAGGCTTTTTAAACTTATGTTATGATTCTATGGTATGAGTCTTCCTTTAGTGAGACATAAACTAAAACTTAAATTAAAATTATTCATTGTGTATATAAGAATTATTTTAAAAAGTTTAAATCCTGTAAATTAAGCTGATAATTTGATCTTATTCCGTCTTTTCTCAGTTTTTTTTTTTAGTAAAAATTATGGCCAAAAAATACCAGATTGAATCAGATGAAATTGCCATTTGTAGGCCCAAGATGGTTATTTCTTGGCAATATCCTGTGGTTCAAATAAAAGCATTACTGATAGAGTGTATATTACGGTACACAAAGACATATTTAGTGTCATTTCCCCACAAAACTGTATTTTCCACTCTTTAGGAAGAAGATATTAAGTAAAACTCCAAATTGGTTGATATTAAATTTTATCATGGTTAAATCCCTCAAGATGACAGGTTCCTGGATATAGAATCAGCATTTCTACTATATTAATCTCTGTGATTTTGTTGCTAACAGTAATACAGGGTTTTTATTTAAGACTATGTATTTTCTGCAATTGAAACATGTGCCGTTCTGCATAGTTTTTGCTGGATTACTATCTAATCTACCTTCAGATTCTCTCTCAAAATTAATCTAAGCCTGACAAGAAAATGAAGAAGCAAACAGAAGGCAGAATATTGTCTTTAGTATTAAGATTTATTTTGAAAAGAATATTTTAGTCATACTCATTATAATGTGCTGAGGGCATCATAGAAGCTTATCAAGCTTTGAAATAGATGATCACCAGATAACATAGTTTGTGACAAGAGATTTCTAGTTATTAGTACAAGTATTTAAATGTCTTCCTGCATTATTTTTTGATCTGCATAATATCAATCATAGTACTATGGTCTTATTTCATTTTAGAACTGTTTTGATATTAAATATAGTAATATTCATAAGCATCGGTTGAAAATTTTAAAAATAAAATTAATTTTAATTTTTGTAAAATTACAGTAATGCAATCACTTTAAAAATTGACAAAAAAATAATCCATGTCTCAGTAGTAACTTAAAGATAGTTATATTGAACTAAATAAAACCAAAGAAAATGATTCTATTTTAAAAATGTTAACAAAATATACTACTTTTATAATAATCCTACTATCTAAAAATCTTTCCTCTAAAATTTTATATACAGGATCGCATCTTTAAAACTTTCTGAAAGAATCTTTATTCAATTGTTTATCTTCAAATTTATGTACAAACTGAAACACTGCTGTAACTCAAAACACTCTCATAGTCACCTCTTCAATTAACAATTAGTTTTATTGTACCACAAAGTGTGAATAGACCTTTGCTATTTGCACTGAAAGCAACATGGGATTTATACTTACTAGTACAAGTATTTTAATTTCTTCCTGTATTTTTTTGATCTTATAGTAAGTTGTCCTTTGAGAATATGTTCTTTATATTAAATATAAAGCAATTTATTGTGTTGGCTGAAATGCCTGTAGCTGAATGCATGACCCAAATTGATTCAACAAAAGAATATTATCTAATACAATAGTAATGTACAATTAATCCAGGACTCTTGACTTATTGGTCCAATGATGTACTAAAAAATATGAGGCTATTTTGGCTTTGTGCTTCTGGATGCAGGAATACGGCAGATTCAGATAAAATATCAAAATATGAAAATATCCAGACAAAGAGACTATCTCATCCCATGTTATCTAAGGAGAATTGAAACTGCACACAGGACTTTTGTTAATTTGAATGCTCACTGCTAAACAAGTCACTGTCAAAGGGAATAAGATAGCCATATTGGCAGAGATAAGCCATTTAGTGTAGCCAGAATGTTAGAAAGTCAATCACAGATATCACTCTAATTGCACACTGTTTTATTATTATCATATAAAGCCTCATCTTATGTATAAATCTTAATATAAAAATAGTCTTCTTGGATGTCTATTTTTTTTAATATTCAGAGGCAAGAGGAAATCAAGTGCTCCAGATTTGATAGCTCCCAACTGATAAGAAACAAAAACAAAACAAAATGAAAATTTTATTTATTTCATCTCATCTTATGTGCTGTTTAATTGTTCATGTTTTTTTTTTCAATTAGGATAATCTCTTCAGGTAAGAAAATACATCGAGTTATATATTTACTATGAAAGCTTACAAAATGTGGATTAGGCAGTCAAAATATTTTTATTTCATTTAATTTCAGAATTTGTAAGTAAGGGTAGTTGAAAATTCCTTTTAGTCCCTCTCTCTTACATATATAGGGATGAACAAGAATCATCAGACGTTTGATGAAAGCATCTACATAAAATAAGTCTTAACAAAGAAAAAATAAATAAATGAATTCAGGGGAAATAAAATTTATAGAGAATGCTATATAGAGAAAATATATTTGTGTCTGTGCATAAAGATAAAAATTGAAATTTTTCTGAAAGCTAAAACAGCAAAAGACAAAGAAATACAGTAGAAAAAAATATATCCAGATTAGAAGTATCCATTCAGTAGTACCATCTAATAAGGTGAATTCCAGAAAAATAAAACAAAAAAGGAAGTAAAATTTATATTTTAAATTTATGCAAATGTTTCATAACTGAATAATTGTTTTCAGAAGGATACAAAGAATATTATGAGCAATGGTTTTTAAAAACACCTCCAACAACAGTCATCTTAAAAATTCACAATGAGTATAAAGTTCCTAAATTCTTAAAGAAAGAATAAACAAAAACATGTCACCTACAAAAAAAAAATACTATAAAATGTCCTCAGACTTACTAAAAGCTAGAAGAATGTGAAATAGTGTCTTAAAAATTCTAAGACAAGATGATGTATATTTAGCCAGACTATGAAAGATTTGTGAAGGTTGAAGAAAAAGATTTTCATGTACTCAAGGTTTTGATGCACATACACATTCTCAGTAAGCTACTGGAGTGTGTGCTCTGTTTAGTAGCATGAGAAAAACAAGAAAGAGAATGAAGACCCTGAAAAGAAGGACTTCCCATGGATGAGGAATGAAAGAAATTCCCAATTTGATGGTCAAGGGAAGAAAGTTCCAGGTTGACCAGTGAGCAATGATTCTAGAAAGCACATGGTTCAGATTGAAGCTGAGTACTGAAGATCTCAGGAGAGATGTCTCAAAGAAATTTAAACTGAAGAGTACATAAATGTGTTTGATTCATTGAGTAGGTAGAGATTGATTGTGAATGAAATACTGATGGCCACACTGGAAAAGAACCAAATGAAAAAATTAACACCAGGGCAATGAAGAGTTGAGCAAAATATAAAACGTAATGATAATGTAGTGATACTATATGGAATATTTTACTTAGCTTAGCTACAAATAATATTTGCATAGTCACAATAATGCAAATATTAACTTAAACCCTTATATAATTATATTGGAAGAAAGCATGTATGCATGTGTGTGTGTGTGTGTGTATGTGTGCATATGTATAGGCTTATGCATGTGTTTATGTATATGTGCTTTGACACGAAGAAGGCAGATTGCAAAAGGCCAATTCTTCTCTTCTACTTTCCACTTTTGGAGGCCCTTAGATACTATGTAGGACTAAATACTAAAGAAAGAACAGAATACGAATGTGATTTAGAAAATACAAAAGTAAGTAAAAGAAGAAACAGGTAAAAATTTTGAATTTGGTTAACTCTGGAGACTGATGATTTGGAATATGGGAAAACAAGAATATTGCTTTGATGAAAGATTCATACTATTTTCAACAATAGTATGATTTTTACAAAAATAAAAACCAAAGAAAATGTCAATAGAATATTTTTGAAAACAAAAGGCACATTTATATTTAGTATCTTCCAAATGGAGAAAGCAAACGGCTATGGAAGCAGTCATGTTTTGCATTTGTCAGTTCTTTTTATACCTATAAAAAGTATGCCATATGCATTCAAAATTAATATGTTCTATAAAGAAAAAAGGAAAACCAAGAAGTGACATGATATATAATCACTCACTCCTTAACTACATAAATAATTTTAATAAAATGGTGCCTGGAATATGTGGCACCAAACAGACAATAAATATGTATAAAATATCTTGAAGAGAATGGTATATAATGAAGTTCTATTTTAATGTCATTTTTTTGTGAATACAGAGCTTAGGAATAAAAAATAAATATTGAAATTAATATTTCTTCAAAAACTTGTATTGATCACTTACATATCCTTTTAATTTTCCATTAAGTGGCAAAAAATGATGCTCCATCTTAATGATTACATATTTGATTATTTTTGAAAGTTAATATTTTCATATTTGGGTATTTTATGCAATAAGACATTCCTTTTTTTAAAAAATGTGTTTTCTAGTAAGGAACTTTGTAAATGGAGCATGTATCTAGCCCAGGGTGGCAAGTACCTAGTAAATAGGTCCAGATGTTTGGGATAACAATTTTCCACCTGCATGTCTTTAGGACTCCTTTGCCTTCCCCCTCTCTACCTCCCACCAAGCTCCCTTCTGCCACATCTTATTTAATCTAGCAGATGTGGATTAACTAGAGACAATGCAACAGCTTTTCAGAAATTGAACAATTACATATTTTATCAGCATGGTAGTAAAAGTTTTCATGTCTTTCAAGCTCAGAAGACCATTCAGTGTTAAACATTTTTAAATAAGCTTATAATTCTCAGAATATGATTTACTGGTTTTCAAAGAATAGATCATAGGTCAGCCACGAAGAATGCAAGGAGGGAGGTTAGATTTTTCTTGCAAAATATATAGTTTAATCTAACTGTTATTGCTGCGTTTGAAACCAAGTAGAGGTAGAGAAATGAGGAAGTTTAATTTCCTAAGTGAGTGACATGAAGATAGCACTTGAAGGTGAAATGTGTGTCCTGCGTGACATAAAAGGAGAGCATCTTTAGGAAAACCTGTCCTGTCTGAATGAAGGAAGCTCCAGTAATACTTTGAGTGCACCCAAGGGTTGATCTATTCTCATGCAGATGCGATAACCATGGTATCTGTATGGCAAACTCCCTTCCATGCATGATGCTGGCTCCTGTGCCAAGCTGCTGAGGGAGAGAAAAATGATTACGTTATATGTCCAATTGATTCTGCCTCTCTTGTGGAGTGTGTCAAATAAATTGCATTTTTCCTGAGCCCATTTAGATAGAGTATTATCCTGCTGTGTTCCTTTGGATCCTGTACAGATTTCTGATTGCTGAATTGTAACACTAATCATAATAATTATCTATGTAATAAGTTCACAATATGAATTGTTACAGATGGTCACATTTTCTATCACAGAGCAATCAAGCCTATTTGTACAATCTACTTGCTTCTAGATAAAACAAAAGGCAACATGTAAGTTTCTGTATGTTCATCACACATTATAAGTGGCAATTTAGGTCTAGTACATCAGAGAAAATGAGACATGATAAAAGCGAGCGCTAAAGAACTTTTCAATAAAAGCATATTTGAATTTTGCTATTAGTTTTACAGATATTATCATTATATATCCAATTAAATACTAAAGATTTATTTTTTCCACAGCAAGTAATTTCTTTTTTTCCTATCTAAATCTGAAATTCATTTTGACAATGGAGAACATGCAAATGAATTATAATTCAAATACAATAACAATATAAATATGTTACTGAAATAGAATGTGAAGCATATTTATGACCTTCACAAAAATGTTTTTCTAGGATTGACTACAACTGGAAGCAGGTGCTTTCTCTGTCACTTTAACAGTTGCCATGTGAGGTTTCAGTTGATGTGTTAAATCTGGTCTCCATAAACAAATGATGTCATAACTATAATGTTGAAGAGATTCAGGTATACTTCCTTTGTTGCTGTTTGCTTTTTTGTAATTTACAGATACTGCATGTTTTACATTTGAAGGTTTCTGGCAACCTTGCATCATGTAAGTCTATACATGCCATATTTCCAAAAGCATGTGCTCACTTTGTGCCTCTGCACATTTTGGTAATTCTCACCATATTTTAGATAGTTCATTATTAACATATCTGTTATGATGATCTGGTATCGGTGATTATATTCTTTCATTTTGCATTGCCATAAAGGAATATCTGAAGCTGGGTAATTGATATGATTTAGCCGTGTTCCCACTCAAATCTCATTTTGGACTGTAGTTCTTATAATCCCCATGTATTGTGGGAGGGACCTGGTGGGAGATAATTGAATCATAGGGGCAGTTACTTCCACACGTTTCTCATAATAGTGACTGAGTTGCCACGAGATCCGATGATTTTATGAGGGGTTCCCCCCTTTTGTTCAGCACTTCATGCTACCACCATATGAAGAAGGCCGTGTTTGCTTCTTCTTCCACCATGATTGTAAGATTCCTGAGGCCTCCCTGGCCCTGCAGAACTGAGTCAATTATGCCTCTTTCCTTTATAATTACCCAGTCTCAGGTATTTCTTCCTGGCAGCATGAGAATGGACAAATACAGTAATTTATAAAGAAAAGATGCTTATTTAGCTCACAGTTCTGCAAGCTGCACAAAAAGCATGGCACTAGCATCTGCTTCTGGTGAGGCCCTCAGGAGCTTTAACTCATGGTAGGGGGCAAGAGAGTGGGGTAAGCCAGACTCTTTTTAACAAAAAGATCTCATGTAAACTCATAACTGCAGGGAGGACACAAAGCCATTCATGAAGGATTCACTACCATGACAAAAACACCTCTCACTAGGCCCCATCTCCAACATTTGGGATCACATTTCAACATAGGATTTGGAGGGGACAAATATGCAAATAATATCAATGATACTTGATGTTACTATTGTAATTGTTTTGGGGTGCCATGAACCATGCTCTTATGTCACCGAACTTAATCAATAAATGTTTGTGTGTTATGACTGCTACATTGAGTGGTTGTTCCTCTGTCTCTCTTCATTTCCTTGAACTTCCTTATTTCCTGATATATAGCAGTATTGAAATCAGGCTGATTGATAACCCTACAGTGTCCTCTAAGTGTTCAAATGAAAGGAAGAGTCACATATCTCCCACTTTAAATGAAAAGGTAGAAACGATTAAGCTTAGTGAAGAAGGCATATCAAAAAATAAAGTAGGCCAAAGTCTAGGCCTCTTAACAGTTAGCCAATTTGTGAATGCAAAGAAAAAAATTTTGAAGGATATTAAAAATGCTACTCCAGCGTACACATGAATGATCAAGTGAAACAGCTTTATTACTGATATAAACAGTTTTACTGGTTTGGATTGAAGATCAAACCAACCACAGTATTCCTTTGAGTAAAAGCCTAGTCCATAGCAAAGTCCTAGCTATCTTCAATTCTATGAAGGCTGAGAGAGGTGAAGAAGCCGCAGGAGAAAAGTTGGAAGCTAGCAGATATTGGCTCATAATGTTGAAGGAAATAATGTAACATGAAAGTGCAAGGAGAAGCAGCGACTGTTGATGTAGAAGCTGCAGCCAGTTATCCAGAAGATCTAGGATAGATCATTGAGGAAGATAATTACACTAAACAGTTTTTTAATGTAGAAGAAACAGCTTTCTATTGAAAGAAGATGCCATTCAAACTTTCCTAACTAAAAAGGAGAAGTCAGTGCCTGGCTTTCTCATTAGGAGTGATGCCAACATAAAATTTATATGCATTGAAAAACAAACAAACAAAAAATGTGTGACTCACTTTACTGCAATATTTGCTTTATTACAGTGGCCTGGGACCGAATGGTAATATCGCCAAGATATGCCTGTATCTTGGTTCTGTTTTCTTTTGTCTTATCCTGAAATATGGCCCAATTTTGTTTACCAATGTTTTCACCTAGTATGCCGAAAAATTACTTTGCATCAAAGAGACACTTTTTCTCTGCCTTTCATTTAATATTTTATCTAAATCAAGGTAGACTTTCACCTTATGGGAGTAAAAGTATAGAAAAACATGCTTGAAAAGGCAGGCAACCCTAATTGTCTTATTTCATCTTGTATCTATTCAGGAATTAATAGTGTGACATAAATATCTATTACCTATGTATATATACACACATCTATATGTATGTATTATCTATGTCAATGTATAATCATATAATCTATTCATCTAAAAGTAGGATTATACTCTATTCCTCTGCTCTTTGAGTTTCTTTCTGGTTTTATTAATGTTTAAGATTTAGTCACTAAAAATGTTCACTGTTCCATGCTGAAATAAAATCAGACATGATTTTTGCTTGGTAATTTCACATCAGTTACGGTTACATATTGTACCATTTGCATTGTATTCTCAATATTAAAGCAGTTTTCAGAAATGCCAGTAGTGTAATTTTGAAATATCCATTTAACTACACATATATGCCCTAAAACATTTTAACCTGAAAGAAAAAATCCATTTGAATAAACACATAATAGTTATGTTACCTGAGAAGCAAAAGACTCAAATATTCTTTGAAAACACACATAGACACACACACACACACGTGAAGCGGACTTTCTTTCTTTAGTTTGACCTTTTCACTGTAATATCTACCTGATAAATTTCCTAAAGCTAATGCAGTCTTTAACTCTTTTTTTTTTTTTTTTTTTTGAGCTACAATTCTGATTTCTTTGTATTTTCTGGAAACTTGAATTCTTCCTTTCTTCATAAAATAAGCTTTTAAAATTACCAACTTTCTAATTTGCGAACCAAAGAAATGAGAACTCTTCTGGAACAGCCAGAGACATTACTTAATACATTTAAACTTCAATAGAAACTAAACAAGACAACAGATATCACATGCTTTTTGGTGCCTGACAGATATTTAACTGGATAATTTCAAAGTGTTCAACTATAAGTAAATAATTCATACTCAATACTATTTTTATTAAATATCAAAGTATATATAGGTGCAGGAAAAAAAAACATAAATATGCCACAGAGATTTCTAAAGCTTTCTCTCTGGCTCCTAAGGATCTGAATTTTTCCAAGTCTATGTTGCTACATAAATGGTTTTTAGGCAAAGTTACATATTTCTTTTGGTCATTTTTAAGAGTGAAAGCTACAATATTGACATTTGTTGAGTGCTCATTCAGTCATGTATTGTGGTAAGTACTCTATATGTATTATTTTATTTAATCTTTACAAATTCCTATAGAAGGAACAAATATCATTCCCATAGATCTTAAGCATAGTTTTTTTCAAGAAAAATATTCTGGATTATGGAAGATGTAGACATACAAAAGATTCTGTAAATATCTTTTCTTACAAAATATCACTTCCAGATTCCAGATGCCAAAGCATAATTTTCACAAGTTAAAATTACTGAAATACAAATATGAAATGGATGTTTCTCAAAGATTTATTAACTCATTAATGATTGAACCAGTAAGGGGGCAAAGCTGTTTCCCAAAGCATTTTAGGAACTGGGATTTTATAGTATTTTAAAGTTTAAATATAGTATTGGTTAATGCCTGAAAGAACAGTAAAAACCATATGTTGGAGGTTAGGCTTTTAAAATGAGTATTACCTCTTTATCAAATAATGAGTTAATGTACAACTTTTGAAAGTCTCAACCCTTTAATTAATAGTAAAATTCAAACAAAAATGCATTACCCTAGATGATGAAATAATCTTTGAGTGAGCTTGATAAACGATGTTTCTATAGTCTCTTGATCTTATTTTCATGATTTTCATAAGTTTTCTTTACACAATCGTTAGCGCTAACTCTTGGCACCTTGCTTGCAGTTCTGATGTCATTCACACCCTGAGGCTTGCTTATCATGCACTCTTTCTATTTAAGCCTTCTGCACTTTCTGATATTCTATAATTCCCCTGCAAAATATAAATATGAGTTTTCTTCATCATTTCTCTTTAGCACTTTCGGGATCCTTTCAAACAGGGATATCTTTTATTAAAAATAATCTGGGAAATGTATATTCATTATTACTTTGAGTACCACTCTTCATTTTTATTTCTTATGTTTTTGAAATAAATATGTTATCTAAGTATTAGCACTTTGGTCTCTAATCTCCCTATTTCTTAGCTTATCTTTTCATCTTTTATATTTTTTTAATTATTTCTGTCTCTGAGAAGTTTTCTTGGACCGATCTTCCAATTTACTAATACATTTCTCATTTCTATCCATATAACTTAATTCTACCTATTTTATTTATCTACTGTATATCATATGTTCTATTTATTTTGTATTTTTTCCTACTCTTGCTGCATCTTTGTAATATCTTCCCATTTCTTCTTTAGTTTATCTGGCTAGTTTTAAATCTTGATAAATATGTTTTAGTAACTCTACTTCTGACAAAAGCAGTAGTGTCCTTCTCAAGTGTCTTGTTATTTGTATCTAGGAGTTTATGTTCCCTTAGGAATAAAAGCAACTCTGTCAATGCTTATGAAAATCAGAAATAAAGTATCAACTCTAATGCGTTAAAGGAATTTTTGGGAAAAGGTAGATGGATGAGCCCCAGGGGGGAAAACCCCAGTCATCAATAAACCATTAATAATGGCTGACCCCATTAAGCAAATCCTTTTTTGTTTCACCCCTTGACTCCCAAGAAAATTTAGCTTTAGAATTAGTATCTCTGCAATAGGTACTAATCCACCAATCAGGGAGTTTGAAGGAGAAGGTGTAGGAAAGTAGCTTTCCAAATTTATTCCACATTATGTCAGCTACCCATAAGCACAGGATGTCTTTGCTGTTCTAATTTTATTCTTGAAGATACTTTGTATCAGAGCTCTGAATCCTCATAGGTGAGGACAGGCACATTTTGTTTTAATATAGTTTCTGGAGAGAAACAGAAGCAGAGCTCGCATAGACCGCTTCTATTTTTTTATGGGCTGACTTCTGCCCATTTAAAGTCGCCCCTCACTCTTACCAGTTCAAACTTCTGTCTCTCACCACAAAATTTTCTGTTGTTTTGATTTCCTTGGTATTTTTGCTTTTGTGGTTAACTGTAATATTGAATTTAAAATACTTTTATATTCCAAATATAAGAGTTTTAATATAAAATACACAGTATAAAGTAAAAAAATATATAGTTTAAGTACAAAAATTCGTTATAGAGTTTCCATGAAATAAATCAGTTCTTTTAATGGAGTTGTTCTATAATCTACGCATTTTCTTTTTGCATTAAGTGAATTGCATGGGGGGAAAGGAAAGCCTAAATGTCTTTCTATCTTGATTTTTTGAATAGTGACTATAACTGAATTGTCATTTGGAAATACTCTATTTTGCAAGGTCAGGAAATGTAGCAAAAATCTTTAACGTTAATTTAGAACTAGTTGAAAGGCAGCAAAATCTAGGCCTTTCATCTCTTCTTGAATGATTTCTTATTCAAACTCAGCTGGAGCTCTCAGAGCAGAATGTTCTGCTTTCTTGGATCTTCAGTCAAGGAAACCTTTAACTCACTCTGTTTCATAATAAATCCAGGTAGAGCCAGTTATGACAAAATATATGATGGTGTGCCCTACTTGAATAGTACATGGCTTTCAATTCTGCAATAATGTATGTTCTCCATTCATTTATTAATTTCAGGTAAAAACATGTGAAACAATAAGCTAACTATATGTCTCCTAAATCAATTTTAAATATATTTAAGCTATTCTAAGCAATTTGAGATTAAAAGAAAGTCCTCGCTGTTTGCAAAGATTATGAGCAACTGAGTTACATAGTTATCATTTCAAAAGGCTCATAGCTCAGCTTTTGTGGATTAATTATTTTGCAAGCTATTATTATGACTGGCCAAAATGTGTATATGTTCTTTTTCCTTTTCTTCAAGTTATAAAACATGCACAGCATGTGGTTATCTGAAAAACTGATATAAGTACTCATGACTTTTGTGGAAAGATAATACTGTACCTTAAAATTCAAGTTTAATTGTATGTTCTGAGTCTTAGAAAATGGAAGAAAGATAATTAATAACAGTTCTAAGAATTAAATTGGGAAGTGAATTGCATTTGGTATGTGAGCTGATCACTACTAACTATGGTAAGACTTGGTTATTACCATCCATAAGGTCATAGTTACTGTTAATCGGGATGCTGCACTTTAGAGCTACTAGTTCATTGGAAGTACAGATGTAAATTTTTGATCTTTTTATAATAGCACTAGATGTGTTTTTTATATCAACTCTGGCAGAAGCAAAAAAGTTTCTAAAAAAAAGGATGTGAAAGCAAATGGTTTGATGCAGAAGTAATTCAAGCACCATTGTACTTTTGTGTTTCAGGTTAGAATGCATGCACTTAACACAAATCCTATTTTTCACATAATGTAATAGCGACGCTGTTGTTATATAGTGATTGGTATTATAAAATGTGCTGTGAGATAAATGCTGTTATTATGAAAATCCTATTAGCAAGTCCCAATGTACTGTACATGCAGGGCAGATTTATTAACATACCCTCTATAGTCACTTTCCTAAAAACAGTTTTACCAGCTATGAAATACTATGCAATAATGCCATTAATAAATGTATCTAATTATAGCATATGAAAGTGAAACATCATTGAATAGCTTGAAATGGTTGCTGTGAATGGCGAGATTATTTCAAGTAGAAGTATGGGGTAAGGGATACACTATGCTCCCCCCTTTTTTGTACTGCCAGATGTCAAGTAATAGATCATTTAAGTGCATAGTCAGGCAGTTGGGCTAATGAGAAAATGTTGGTTCTCTTATAAAAAGCTGTCAGTAGATGGCAATGTGACTGTTTTATAAAGCATTTTTATTCCATATGGAACTAAAGACTTGGGATCATTCACATTTACTACCTAAATTACTGTAATTTTCCCCCAAAAAAGAGCTCCAAGAGCCCTTTTAAACTATTCTTTAAATAATTGATAGTTACAAATGAAAAGCCAAGCCTAGAATTTCCAAAGTGATCAAAGTTGTTTTAATTTTCCATTGGTCAGAGTTGAATAAAAATAATGTTACAAACTATACTATCAATAACTAGGAATTGCAGAACCTATTTCAAACTGAAGTACTTTTAGCAAATCCATATCATATCCTCACTTAAGCACTGCAGCCAGCTATGGCCCAGCGGTGTTGCACCGTTAATACAGATCCAGAGGAATGCTGTTGCATTGAAGAAAGTTATTTTGATATGCTTTCACTGTTTCTTTTATCTCTTCACCCTTCTCCCAATAAATAACCTTTGATGTTTTTAGTGATATTTTATGTAAATACACATGTGCATATATAATAACATATCATATTAAATATGCCTAAAAACTTAAAGCTTGCTAGGCAGTCTGCATATACATCAAAGGCCATGGCTTCTGAACTTATTGCAGATCATAAAAACTAAAAAAGAATAATATATTCCAGAGAGAAATTCTAAGAATTTTGACTAGTGGGAAAATTCTGAGAATGGAACTATATGTTAAAACTCTTGAATACGTTGTCACAGAATATACTAAGATATTATTCAGTTCTATAGAGTTATTTCAATGCATTGAACATTAAACTTGTGATTCCATTTGGGGTTATGTGAGGGGTTAAGAGATATGCAGTAATTCCCCCTTATTTGTGATTTCGTGTCCTACTGCTTCAGTTACTCATGGTCAACCACAGTCCAAAAGTATTAAATGAGAAGTCCCAGAAATAAAGGAATACATATGTTTTAATTTGTACACCTTTCTGAGTAGTGTGATGAAATCTTGTGCTTCCCATTCTGTCCTGCCCAGGACCTGAATCAACCCTTTGTCCAGTGCAGCCACATATGCACGCTCCTGGCTCATCAGCCACTTAGCAGCCCTTTTGATGATTAGGGATTGCAGTGCTTGTGTCAGGTAACCCACATTTTACTTAATAATGGTCCCAAAGTGCAAGAGGGGTGATACAATTTGGAGTGCTGAAGAGAATCTTTAAAGTGCTTCCTTTAGGTAAAAAGTAGAAAGGGTTTTTGTTTGTTTGTTTGTTGAGATGGAGTCTTGCTCTGTGGCCCAGGCTGGAGTGCAGTGGTATGATCTTGGCTCACTAACTTCCATCTCCCAAGTTCGAGCTATTCTCATGCCTCAGCCTCCCTAGTAGCTGGATTGCAGATGTGCACCACCAGGCCTGGCTAATTTTTTTTTAATTTTTTTT
>NW_016107420.1:3987669-4078811 GCF_001604975.1 Cebus imitator | reverse complement strand
TTTTTTAGTAGAGATGGCGTTTCACCATGTTGGCCAGGCTGTTCTCAAACTCCCAACCTCAGGTGATCCAGCTGACTGTGCTTCCCAAAGTGCTGGGATTACAGAACCACCATGTCTGTCCAAAAGCTCTTGACTAACAAAGAAAGAAAGAAAAAAAAATCCTGTGCAGAGGTTGCTACGGTAAGAATCTTCTATCTATAGAATTGTGAAGAAGAATAAAGAAAGTTTTTCTAGTTTTGCTGTCAGGCTTCAAATTGCAAATGTTAAACCAAAGTGCATGACAAATAATTAGTTAAAATGGAACCAGCATTAAATTTGTGAGGAGAAGACATGAACAGACAACATGTTCCAATTGGTAGCAAGGTGTTTTTCCAGAGAGCATTGAATGTACACAGACTTCAGCAAAGAATTACCTGAAATGAGTGTCACTAACCCAGTTATTGGAAGCAAGGAATGGCTACCCAGATTCAGGAAGAAGAAGAGTAAGTACAGTACATAATTTTGGCAGAGAGACAGAGAGACCGTATCACATAACTTTTATTTTACTATACTGTTATAACTGTTCTATTTTATTATTATTGTTAATCACATCCTGTGCATAATTTACAAATTAAACTTCATCATAGGTTTGTATGTATAGGAAAAAAACATAGTGTATACAGGATTCGGTACCACCTGAGGTTTCAGGCATGCACTAGGGGTTCTTGGACCATATCACTTGATAATGGGGATGACTACTGTAGTATCAGGAATGTACGTCAATGAAGGGGCGATGTGGTATAATGAGGAAATACTGTTCAGTTAAGAAATGTAGGTACTAGTCATCGTCTCATCTATGAAAAGTGCATTAAATAATCAGGGTTGCCATTTTATTTGTAAGATAAATGAAACTAACTTATAGATATCTAATATTTCTTCAGTTTTCATTAAGAATTGAACGTCTAACCTCATTTTCATCGGCAAAGTACCTCCTGGAAAACCTACTCAGTTCAGAATCTCTAAGACTTGATTAGACTGGTCCCCAAATGAACTACTAATCAGTTCAAATCTCAGAAATCAATAATTACAAGGGACGGCTTCCTTTTTTCCCCCATAATTCCTTAACATAAGTCTTCCTGAATATGGTGAAGGAAAATTCATAAACTGCAAAGGATCTTTGGATCTCTATTTAAATATCCAATGAACAGAATAAATTTGACAGTGTTTAAATTAAGGATAGCATTGAAACTACATTTGCAAAATTATAACTGAGAAAATTATGTCACTGAAAGAGATCAGACCTAATTGACCCCATCTTCCTTTTAACCTCTAAACTTTCTGTTCATTCCTGGGTGTAGGCCAAACTGGCCTTGAGAAGGAATTTCATTTATAGTTTAAAGTCTGAGACAAAATAGATAAAAGCCCTTTCCCAAAAAACTCTTTCTTGCCTGGGGACCAGTCTGCCTTTGTAGGACTAACAAGTTAGCTACAAGATGGGATATCTCAAGGTTTGGGGGCCATGCAGCCTCCCACTGCAAGAGTCTGGACCTCCCCAAATTCCTCCTTGGAGTAATATCACTATTGTAAACCTAACATTAGTGCTTGAGATCTTTTGCAGACCCTGCATTTCCATGCAGCAGATGACACCACTCAGACTGATAATTTGGTTCAACCAGTTCTACGATCCCACCCAGAACTCCGCAAGAACTCACTTCGATCCCCTACGATTTCATCTTCAACCCGACCAGTCAGCACTCCCCACTTTCCAAGCCCACACTCGCCAAATGATCCTTAAAACCTCTGGTTCTCCAATGCTCGGAGAGACTGATTTGAGCAATAAAAACTCTGGTCTCCCACAATGTCTGCTCTGCACGAATTACTCTTTTGCCATTGCAATTCCCATCTTGATAATCTGGCCCTTTCTAGGCAGTGAGCAGGTGAACTGCTTGGGCATTTACAGCAGCTCTTGTGGAAATAATGAATACATTTCCAAATTTACATGTATTTAAGAATTAAGGGACATAGTAAACTTGCTTTGCAAGTTTGATTTTATAATTTAAAAAAAAAATGATAATTAGGCCGGGTGTGGTGGGTCACGCCTGTTAATCCCAAAACTTTCGGAGGCCGAGGTGGGTGGATCATCAGGTCAGGAGATCTAGACCAGCCTGGCCAACATCGTGAAACCTCGACCCTGTCTTTACTAAAATACAAACGATTAGCTGGGCGTGGCAGCGCGTCCCGCAGTCCCAGTTACTTGGAAAGGTGAGACAGGAGAAACGCTTGAACCTGAGAGGCCGAGGTTGCAGTGAGCAGAGATTGCGCCACTGCACTCCAGCCTGGGAGACACAGCGAGACTGCATCTCAAAAAAACAAACAAAAAAAAATCAATATTTCTCTTTTAATGATTTTTTTTTTAATAAATCTTAGTAGTTTGAAATAAGAGGTATAATTTTTCTTGTTGGAAATGAAATATTTTTATCTCTTTTTTGTTTTTTCAGAGGGTTTTATCTTGGAAAATGTGTATTTTCCCAACTCTTCGAAATGCATATAAATCCTTCTAAAGACTACATAGGCCTTTGTCTGTTGGCCTTTTATGACCCAATGATGTCTTTCTTAAGAACCTGGGAGCAATCTCTTTAACATACAACCATCCAGGATGATAGCACCCCTATCTGCCAGCTTCAGGGGATGAATAGGAAGCTAATTTCCATGGTGACCACCTTGCCCCAAGTTGCAAAACTACCTACTGTCATAAGAAAATGTGTGTGTGTTTGCATGTGTATGTGTGTGTGTGTATTTTCAGATAAAGCTATTTAGCCAACACAGTTAGCCATTTTAATTACCCGGTAAACTTAGAGTGGGTTAATGATGTTTTCAAGTCCTCTCACTGGAGAGCAAGTTAATTCGTATTTTGAAAACATATAGGTAATGGGTTGTATCTTCTTGGCTATTAATAAGACTGAGATTTCTGTTTTTGTAATCTCCTAGCAGATTGCCTGTGATGCTCATTACAGTCTAGTGTAAAGTTTACATGTACAATAATAAAAAGGTTTTTTTTTTTTTTTCTCTACTACCTTTCTGCAGAGGATTTCTGAACCGGGATAAAGTTTTATTTTTAATTCTATTTTCCCACAGTATTTAACTAGAATTCAGATTTTCTTTTCTTGCTTTGGATTTTCAACTCAATTCAACCATAACTATTGCCCTAGGCAAGAATAGTATTTCTATACTAGTTACTAATTCCTATTGATATAGTTGCAATTTATCCTCATGCTGTGTTATTTTTTATTGAAGGTAATTGTACTCTTTATAGTATGACACTTTCTTGAAAATAAAGCAATCAAGCAAGATATAAATAAATAAGTTAACAGGGAAATGTTAATATATTTTTAAAAAAGGAAGCAAATCCTTTAGATGAATTTTTGTCTCAAAATATTTGAAGCTGTATATGAAATGTTTTAGTCAATATGAATAGCTTTGTTTGCCAATATTTATGGCTAAAGAAGTGTTAAAAAGAAATGTAAAGCAAATATAATACTAGTCAGAATTCTATCACTCCATTTGTGAAGAAAATTATATTAATCATTAAAAAGGATTTATGCACATTTCTTATTAAAATAGAAGTCTCTTCAATGAAAACATGTGAAGACAGAGACTTTTGGATTTATTTTGGAAGTAGACATTAAAATAATTAAGATCTATATATTTTAAAGTATCTTTCTTTCAAATACCCTTGAAGTTAGTCTTTAATCAGTGGTTTCATTAGACATTTCTCCCATCTGCCATCATCACATGCATATGCAAGTGAGAAAACTTGTTCTGTGAAGTGATACTTTAATATTATTTTTAAATCAAGTGTCTAGATGGAAGGTTATACATCTTCAATTTTGCAAGATTTTCTTAAACACTGACTAAAACACAAAAATATACTTTTGCTGTATAAATTTCCACCTTGTAAAAACATAGGCTATTTTTTTCACTATATTAAATAGATTTTGAATGACCATAAAACATTCATAATACGTTTCTAAGTTTTATTCTTGCTGTGTTTATATACAGAATTCTATATGGAAACATAAAACAAAGTTCATTGACTCACCCTTCGTTTTTTAATAGAGTTTGGATATGAATCTTAAAGCATAGAGTGGTTTTTCAAGAAGAGGGAGTTAAAAGAATAGCATCTATAATCTGGGTATTCTTAATACCTGAACTCTCACAACTAGGCCTACTAAATGATTAGTGTTGAAGGTTAGATTGCACGTCATTCAAAAGACAATTTTCTTTGAACTGGCAATAATATCATAGGCTGGCCTAAGACCTCAAAGTCATAAGTTATTATCAGTCTGTCTTCAGAAGAGATGTTATCTTATAAAAAATCTCTGAAGTTAGGAAAAGACTCAACTTGCATGAAACATCTTTTAACTCCTTTGTCTGAGAGAGAGTATATAGAAAATTTTCTATATACTTATTGTTTCTGGACAATTGCATGATGAATCAATTGTGAAACTCATTACATTTTGGAGATTGACATTTAAACTCTGATTGAGACCAAGCATATTTTCTGCATACAATCAGACACCATTGATGTCTATACTATTCTAAGTATTATGCCAGGTACTATTCAGATGCTAAGTAAAAGACTGTCAGGTTATACTATTGAAAATAAAAGCTTCTTGACTTCAAAATATATTTATTCTGATTTACTTACTTAGATTTTTAGATGTAGCTTTTATATCATACGGGGAATAAATATCTGAAGGCTAAATGGAATTGTAATCCTACAGGGTTGAAAGTATTCTAAGACACTTTTAGTTGGGTTTCTTCCTTCAACCAGAGCTACACTATCTCATAGATGCAAAAATGATTCCAAAAATATTTTTAAGATGCAACAATTGTTTTAAGGTATAGGAACCCTGAATCCAAAAGCTAGCTACATAACCAAAACATCTACTGAAAAAATATTTTATCTTCGATGACTAGAGGTTTCTGACAGCTTTTTTAATGGCATCTAGGACAGCAAATAAGTTATAACCCTCAAATTCTGACTTTTCTATTTGAATAAATACTTTTTTCTTATATTTTACTCAATGAGGAGTAAATATGCTTAAATTAGCTTTAAGTAAATGTATACTTCAAAATAATATCTTGATTTCTAACCACGTTCATTAAGTTCTTAAAAAAAAACAAACTAAAATACTCCAGAGCTAAGGTATATATTTTTAAGTTCTGTAAGTTAAGATATTCTTTGGCAGCAAACTTTTTTTATTTGTTGATTTAGAGCTACTTATTTTATAACCTGTACTTTTAAATGTGTCATTGTTATAAGACTTAATATATTTAAAAATTATTCTTACTCTAATTTATACCCAGAACAATAATAAAATCACTCATTTTCTGTAACATCTTCAACGAGATTTTATGTTCTGATCCTACTACTCTTTGGAGGATAACTTAGTTTTATAAGTCATCAACATGCACTAACTGGAGAAATAATTGTTTATTTAGATCTAACTTACTTCCATAGAAATTGTGGCAAAATAAAAAGAAAATCGGATTGCTCAAACCAAAAATAATTAGCATTTTTGTGTGTTGTGAACTCCAAAAACCACTGTGGGGATCATTATTTAGATCCGGTGGTATTTGTTCCTGAGTTTGCAGTAATTTCCACAGTAGTCCACAGTGTAGTTTTTAAAATGATTTTATATTTTAATTGTTTCATTTCATATGTATTTATGATAACAATTGGTATTTATTAGCAATGACAAGGTCTTTATTATGCCCAAAGGTTAGGAATATTTAAACATGGCTGAATCCTTTTTTAAGGTTGCATGAAAAGGTCCTCATATGCAGGTATTTGTCCTGATAGAAAATAACTGATTAATAATGTACAAGAGGATCATAGCAGCTGCATGGCAAATAGGAAAGTGGAGGAATAGAACACTTTAAGTAAGAGGTGAAAACTGTAGCTCGGGAATTTCTGCGTCTGAAAAGAGCATAGATTTTTAAATCTATTCATGTGTATAAATGTCATAATATTATATGATAATATTATCATAAAATATTATTGATATTTATATCTTAACTAGATATGCATTCCACAGCTAATATTTTTACTATGATTTTATTACTTTTGCAATTCATATTATTAGGTTGATGCCAAAGTTGTTGCAGTTTTAACCAAAGGAATGGCAAAATGCAATTACTTTCTCACCAACCTAATGTTCATTTTAAAGGTCATTTTACATGGATTATAAGATGTTTTTATAGCTTCCATTCTGCATTTTTGCTAATGCATGTTTATATAGGTGAACAGAAAATATTATCTTACTGGTGTCCAACTCTAACATATTTGCACTGTAAAATTTGAGAAAATTAGCTAAGATTTCGCACAGAACTAAGATCTTTAAAAACAATGTTTTATTAAATGTATCATGAATATATACTACAAGTACACAATCTGTCATCCACAACTCTGAAATCCAAAAAGCATCGAAATCACAAATATTTTGGAAAACTATTTTTTTTAAACATAACCTACCAGTCCTGAACCAATGTATTGCTATTTATAGTGTTTATCTAGCTTAGAGTGATATGCATACATTTTGCTGCATATATATTAAGGTTTGATTACTATATGAAGTGCCGATCTTACTGTGAGAATTACACAATACACAATATATGCATCAAATTAACCTTATAAAACTTGACAAATTTAGAATTACCAAACACTTCTAGCCCCAAGAGTTTTGGATATAGAACTGAGACTTGTGTTATTTAAACCAAGGTGAGATTTAAAAACTCTGTGTTCTGAAGTTGCATACCTTAAATTATTTTTGCACTATCAATTTACTGTGAAGGTCATATAGAAAAGCAAATATTAAAGCTGAAAAGTACTTAGGACTCACAAATTTCAATACTGTCCTTTTAACACAAAAACAGATGTCCAGTAAAGCCTCATTTAAATTAGGCTACCTAATTTCTAATAGTTGACAAATAAAGCCTCATTTAAATTAGGTTACCTAATTTCTAATAATTATTATTACTATTATAAAACATAAAATTCTGTTACAAGAGTGGGTAGGAGAAACTGGGCAGCCTAGTTAGCTAAGATTTTGTGTTAATGCCTACATAAGTGCATCTGCTCTAAAGACCTCCTTTTTTCCCTTTCAATTGCTCCCCAAGACAGTCATATTCATAGTCATTAATATGAACATTATGTTAATTGCCATAAAACATTGTCATTCCATATTTTATTTCTCTTTTGGTAGCTCAACAATTCAATAAGTCTGATGCAGTCACACAGTCTTTGCGTTTTTACATTTTGGGGACTAAATGAGCAGTGACCCTCTGCAAAGATTGAGACAATGAGAAAGATAAGATTACGTAACAGAAAGAAAAGTCATACCTGGGAATGCCTGCTTATTTCTCTTGTTCTACAGAGAAAGTTCAGAGTCTACATTTTTAATGAATACTATGCAATGTAGCATTACGATGACTACAGCATTGAGAATAACAGTAGTACCTACTTCATAGGTGTTGCAAAGTTATAGTCAATTAGCCCACATAAATTCCTTAGAACATTCCTAGCGTATAGTAAATATTCCAACACTAGTTATCATTTTAAGTTACAATAATATCGTTTTTAATGAGGATTAAATATAACTTAGGGATACATGAAAATTAGCACATTACAAGCGCTTTCTTCTTTTTCTTCCTCTCCTTCTCCTCCACCCCTTTTTCTTCCTCCTCTACCTCCTCCACCTCCATCTCTTTCTCCCTATCTTTCTTTTTCTCTTTCCTTTATCAGCTGTGAAGCAAAGTTTAAAAGAAGGAATTCAAATTGGCCCCATTATGTGAGTACAGGAAGATTTAATCTTCGCTCGTATCTGAAGTGTCTATCTTCCGTTAATGTGGCCTCATAGTGCCCTTGAACCACGTTCTTTGAGTGATGAGAGAGTTAGAGGTATTAAGCACAGCCATATGTTAAATTATATCACAAATTGAAAGAGAAGTAAATTACTTTAAAGTTTTATATGCACAAGACACTGTGGAAGTACATTTTATGCTATGGTCAAGTTCAGTTATTCTAGTGTAATGTGTCCCTTATTTACAGCTCTAATAAGCAAGTAAAATAAAAGGGAAATGCATTCAGTTTAATGCAAATCTATTGTACATTATGAGCATTACTACTACATTTAATCAATTTCACTAAATTGTGTACTATTATCATTGTAAATATTATATGTCTTGTTAAAGTTGAAAGAAAGAATGTCTAAGCCTGATGAGATTAAATAACTTTTTCCTAAGATCTAGAATCTGACAATATCAAAGATAATTAAGCAAGATGGGAAAGTAAATTCAAAGTATCTGCAAGGAAAGATATTTTTCTTGGTATGTCTTCAATTTTTTTTTTTTTGGAATAGAGTCAGGCAAAATATTTTCCTTTAATATATGTGTAACTGAACAGCTTAGCAGCTTAGCCTCAAACTGCATTTAATTTTTTTTTCTTTCCCCTTTCTTGCTACCCTTAACCCAGCTTCAAGATGTAGCTCTGAGATAAACCTTGCGACCCAGAAATGTTTTCTTTCCTTTCCCTTTTCTACTTTATGCTCCCATGCCTTATGCATATGCACTTACCTAGATGCTTTTTAAACACACATCATACTCACTTATAAGTCATATATTTCTTTAGAGGCTTCAAAGGTCAGATCCTGAAATGGACCAGACACCTCCGAATTCTCTCTCCAACAAAATATTACATCAATGCAGGTACCTACTTGCAACTGAAGATTGACCATAAGACTGACTATGATTGGCCGGGTGCTGTGGCTCATGCCTGTGATTCCAGACCTTTGAGAGGCTGAGGCAGGCGGATCACCTGAGGTTAGGAGTTCAAGACTAGCCTGGCCAACATGGTGAAACCCTGTCTCTGCTAAATACTAAATACAAAAAATTAGCCGAGTGTGGTGGCACATGCCTGTAATCCCAGCTACTCAGGAGGCTGAGGCAGGAGAATCGCTTGAACCCAGAGGCGGAGCTTGCAGTGAGGTGAGATCGCACCACTGCCCACTCCAGCCTGGGCAACAAGCACAAAACTCCGTCTCAAAAAAATAAAGAAAAAGAAAAAGATTGACTGTGTCTGTGATTAATTAATAACCTGATAAGACCCATGATAGTGCCAGCCCTTTCACCAGCCCTTTCACCAGATGGAGCAAGAACTCAAGATGAGCCATCCAAGCAAGTCAAACTGCCTGATGCCTCCTAGCCCCGCCCCTTGCCTCTTCTGTATTCCAAATCCTTTCTTTAAAAACCTCTGCATTCCCTCTATAAATCGAAGAGTGGAATTGTTTCCTGCTCTTCCCGTGCTGGCACAGATAAAGTCTCGCTGTCTTTTTTATTTCATCTATTATTATTTTGGCTTCTTTCTACAAGAGGTGAGCAGCCAGACTCTTTTCCTGGTGACATATGGATTTTCGTTTTGGAGCTTTAGACTCATTCAAAACTAGAGAGAAGCTAAAAAGAAATTTACTCATTCAAAACTAAAAAGAAATTTACAAGTAACAAAGAGAGAGGAAATCCATAAATATCTTGATAATTAAAATTTATGAAATAAACTCAAAAAATGTATAATTTTATACTTTCCAAGCTAACATAACAAGTTTAACTTATGGCTCTCAAGCAAATTGTTGTAAATAGAGTAAGAGGTCAAGGAAAAATCTTGTTTTAAAAAATCTTATTCTCCTTGCATTCCCTACCTTGATTAATGTCACTATCATCTACCTAGGCAATGGGAACCAGAGATATGAAAGCTCTTTTAATTTCTCTTATCATAAGTTTCTTGCAAAATGCCTATTTGAAATAGGTACTCAATAATATTTTTTAAATGAATGAATGAGAATTTACTAGGTGTTTTAAATAAAACCTAGAGAAGAAGAGTCTGTCACTTTCTAAAATTGCCCTAAAAATTTGGGAATAAAAAGATCCCCAAGAAAATACTTTCTTCTTCAGTTGAGTAACTACATCAGGTAATCTGCATAAACCAATGGTTAGTGTCTATACAACATTGTAGTGTCTATACAACATTCTCCTCCTCTTTTTAATGTGTCACTCAGCAAAGTATTGTGATACCAAGATGCATGTAATGACATTTTGTGACATACTGGCAATGAAAATGCATTCTCTGTTGAAGAGACACTATACAAGAGCAGTTTAGAGGAAGAGATACAGACATCTCAAAAAGCCAAGATAAATAGAGCATATAGCAGTTAGGATATTTGTAACCATACCTAGGGTAAGAAAATATTTTTCTATTCTGTGTTTTTCTTTCTTGTCCTAGAACTACACTTATTAAATTATATGTCTTCATATAACTCTTTGAAAGCAAAATCTTAAGTATTTTAACAAAATCCATTCAGCTACAATCAATTCTTCTATTTTATTGTTTAATTAGAAGGTACTTCTGACATATAATATCCAAAGCTCTCATTAAGCACTAGCAATAAAAACTTTAATGCCAATCACATAGAAACGATGTGAATTTGACACATTCTTTTAAATTATTACATAAACATATTAAAAACACAATTTCATGACCAAGCAATTTAAATAAGATGAGCCAATTTATACTTATATAAACAAATAGAGAATGTACACTAAAAACTAAACACCACCCAAATCATTCTTGTTAACAGTGTGCTTCCCTTACACATGAACTAAAAGATTAGATATTCTTTTTTTCCTACCAAGTGTTTATTATCCATAGAAATGAATTGTTTCTGTCATTTAAAACTCTCAATAAAGTTTTAGGGTATTTTCTTCACCTAAAATGTAATCTAAATTGATAAAAATGATGTATCTAAAGAGAAAAACATGGTTAGCAGTAGAATTCAAATTTAAAAATAGTTATTTTGGTGCTTATGTAAAAATATCATGGAATAAAAAATTTTATATCAAATGAGCAATAACTTCCCACATGTATTTAGTTCATCAATCACATTTGTGGTCAAAAAATCCAATCTTGAGTCACTTTGCTAATACATGTATATAATTTAAAGAGTTCAAATTATTTCCCTAGCTGTCACTTCAATATCTGTTACTTTCATGAGTCATGAGATGATTTATTTACATGAATGAAAAAAATGATTAGTCATGGTATGTTATTATATTGTTGAAGTTCTCATTTTAAGCCATAAGTTATATTCTTTTGAAAAACTTTCAGCATCCATAAAATAGTTCAGATTCAAATGAAAATAAGATTTTCTATAGATGGAGCTACTCTGTTTTCAAAAGTTGCCTTCTACAGACTTGCTATCACATTTCCACTCCCTAACATCACACTGTTTTAAGTAGAAAAGCAAAGAAAGCCATTATTTTAAATAATTTAGGTGATTCAGTTTGGAAGCTATTGCTTATAATCCAATTAAATCATTTGAGATGATTTTAACACTTAGTTTCAAAAGCTATTTTAAAATGCATAAATCCCTACTTCCCTGATATTTGGCTTGTAAAACATAGAGGCAATAGAGTAAAATTTTGATAAATGAAATGAAAATCAAATTCTTGTTTGCTGTGTAAGAAAGGCATATGTTGAGATTTGGTTTGAGAATTTGGATAATTTTAAATAGTGAATAACATTAAATATGGAACTATGATTTGTAGCTATAACCATCAGTGCCAATTCTTGTATACAAAACACTTCAAAGCATATATTCTGTTTTTAAGTAACTTGGCTCATTGTATTCTAGAAACGTAGAAATGTAACCACAATTTCCCAAAATCCAGGAATAGTTTCAGTGCTGAGAACATTACTTCCTCAAAATCATTACCTAATGTGATCATCTATTTACTACAAAAAAAAAAAAAAAAAAAAAAAAAAAAAGAAAGAAAAAAAAACCTCATGCATTATATTTCTCATACAAATACAAGTGACTGTGAAATCGGCACTATGTAATTCATGTTACTATTTATTTTCACAAAATATTGGCCTCTGTCTCCAAATTTCTAATACAGTGGAGAAATGGAAATTTCAGGTAGCTTCAGCTTCCCCAGCACGTATCTCCTGGCTGCTGTTTGGTATTACAGGAATCTACAGGTAAGGTTTTCATGTTGATTTTTCCATGATCCTTATTTTGGCTTTCTAATCTCTCACAGAATTAGCATCAAAGACTGGTGAAAAATTGTTGGTGATATCTTGTCAAGAAATATTGTATATTGCTTCATTGAAGTCTATCATTTACCTTTTTATTTATTTGCAAGGGATTGATTTTTGAAGTATATGCCAGTTAGCTGCATTTGCTCTGTGGAACAGCCTAAAAAAGACTCCTTACCTGAAAACATACATTATTGTTTTTAAAGTGGATTATGTAAGACAATCGATACAAAATTAGAAAAATACTAATTATTACCAGAAAAATGTAACCCAGATAAAATTGAGAATTTGAATAGAGTTCCATGAAAGTATTTACAAATATATAGCAAGCTACAGAAAAATCAAAGGAGATGGTATAGTAACATGGGACATTTACTACCCTTAAAATAAGGAGAAGATGAGGTTATAGAAAACAGGGAACACTTATTATCTTTAAAATAAAGAGAAGATGAGGTTATAGGAAAAATAAGGAGAATATGAGGTTACAGGAAACAAGAGAAGACACCTTGCCGGGCAATATTCAATGTAATCTGAACCATGTTAGGTATTTCTCCTAATGCTATCCCGCTACTTCCCCCTATCCCCCGACAGGCCCTGGTGTGTGATGTTCCCCTCCCTGTGCCCATATGTTTTCTTTGTTTAACTGCCACTTATGAGTGAGAACATGTGGTGTTTGGTTTTCTGTCCCTGTGTTAGTTTGCTGTTTCCAGCTTCATCCGTGTCCCCACAAAGGACATGAACTCATTCTTCTTATGGCTGCATAGTATTCTATGGGGTATATGTGCCACATTTTCTTTATCCAGTCTATCATTAATGGATATTTGGGTTGGTTCCAAGTCCTTGTTGTTGTACATAGTGCTACAATTAACATACATGTGCATATGTCTTTATAGTAGAATGATTTATAACCCTTGGGTATATATCCAGTAATGGGATTGCTGGGTCAAATGATATTTCTATTTCTAGATCCTTGAGAAATTGTCACACTTTATTTCACAATGGTTGAACTAAATTACTCTCCCACCAACAGTGTAGAAGCGTTCCTATTTCTCCACATCCTCTCCAGCAGATCTTGTTCCCTGACTTCTTAATAATCATCATTCTAACTGGCGAAAGATGGCATTCCACTGTGGCTTTGATTTGCATTTCTCTAATGACCAGTGATGATGAGCATTTTTTTCATATCTTTGTTGGGTGCATAAATGTCCTCTTTTGAGAAATATCTGTTCATATACTTCACCTACTTTTTGATGGGGTTGTTTGTTTTTGTCATGTAAATTTGTTTAAGTTCTTTATAGATTCTGGATGTTAGCCCTTCTTCAGGTGGGTAGATTGCAAAAATTTTCTTTCATTCTGTAGGTTGCCTGTTCACTCTGATAATAGTTTCATTTGCTTTGCAGAAGCTCTTTACTTTAATTAGGTCCTGTTTGTCTATTTTAGGTTTTGTTGCCATTGCTTTTGGTGTTTTAGTCATGAAGTCCTCGCCCATGCCTATGTCCTGAATGTTATTGCCTAGGTTTCCTTCTAGAGTTTTCATGGTTTTCGGTCTTACATTTGAGTCTTTAATCCATCTTCAATTAATTTTAGTATAAGGTGTAAGGAAGTTGCCCAGTATCAGTTTTCTGCATATGGCAAGCCAGTTTTCCCAACACCATTTATTAAATAGGAAATCCTTTCCCCATTGCTTGTTTTTGTCAGGTTTGTCCAAGATCAGATGGTTGTAGATGTGTGGCATTATTTCTGAGGCCTCTGTTCTGTTCCATTGGTCTACATCTCTGTTTTGGTACCAGTACTATGCTGTTTTGGTTACTGTAGTCTTGTAGTATAGTTTGAAGTGAGGTAGCATGATGCCTCCAGCTTTGTTCTTTTTGCTCAGGATTGTCTAGGCTATGTGGGCTCCTTTTTGGTTCCATATGAAGTTTAAGGTGTTTTTTTCCAAATCTGTGAAGAAAGTCAATGGTAGCTTGATGGGGATAGCATTGAATCTATAAATTACTTGGGGCAGTATGGCCATTTTCACGATATTGATTCTTCCTATCCATGAGTATGGAATGTTTTTCCATCTGTTTGTGTCCTCTCTTATTTCCTTGAGCAGTGGTTTGTAGTCCTTGAATAGGTCCTTTGTATCCCTTGTTAGTTGTATTCCTAGGTATTTAATTCTCTTTGTAGCAATTGTGAATGGGAGTTCACTAATGATTTGGCTTTCTGTTTGTCTGTTATTGCTATATAGGAATGCTTGTAATTTATACACGTTGATTTTGAATTCTGAGACTTTGCAGAAGTTTCTTATCAGCTTAAGCAGGTTTTGGGCTGAGATGATGGGGTTTTCTTAATATACAATTATGTAATCTGCAAATAGAGACAATTTGACTTCCTCTCTTCCTGTTTGAATACGCTTTATTTCTTTCTCCTTCCTGATTGCCCTGGCCAGTACTTTCAATATTATGTTGCATAGGAGTGGTAAGAGAGGGCATCCTTGTCTTGTGCTGGATTTCAAAGGGAATGCTTTCACCTTTTACCCATTCAGTATGGTAATGGCTGTTGGTTTGTTGTGAATAGCTCTTAGTATTTTGAGACACGTTCCATCAATATCTAGTTTATTCAGTGTTTTTATCAACGAGTGTTGATTTTTATCAAAGGCCTTTTCTGCATTTCTTGAGATAATCATGTATTTTTTGTCATTGGTTCTGTTTATGTGATGGATTACATTTATTAATTTGCCTATGTTGAACCAGCCTTGCTTGCCAGAGATGAAGTCAACTTGATTGTGGTGGATAAGCTTTATAATGTGCTGCTGAATTTAGTTTGCCAGTATTTTATTGAGAATTTTTGCATCGATGTTCATCAGGGATATTGGCCTGAAGTTTTCTTTTTTTGTTGTGTCTCTGCCAGGTTTTGGTATCAGGATGATGCTGGCCTCATAAAATGAGCTAGGGAGGAATCCCTTTTTTTTCTGCTGTTTGAAACAATTTCAGAAGGAATCCTAATAGCTCCTATTTGTACCTCTGGTAGAATTTGACTGTGAATTCATCAGATCCTGGGCTTTTTTTGGTCAGTAGGCTATTAATTACTGTCTCAATTTCAGAACTTGTTATTGGTCTATTTAGGGTTTCAAGTTCTTCCTGGTTTAGTGTTGGGAGGGTGTATGTGTCCAGGAATTTATCCATTTCTTCTAGATTTTCTAATTTATTTGCGTAGAGGTGTTTATAGTATTCTCTGGTGGTAGTTTGTATTTCAGTGGGATCAGTGATGATATTCCCTTTATCATTTTTATAGTGTCAATTTGATTCCTCTCTTTTTTCTTTTATTAGTCTGGCTAGTGGTCTATCTATTTTGTTAATCTTTTCAAAAAAACAGCTCCTGGATTCATTGATTTTTTTTTTTTAAATTTTTCATGCCTCTATCTCCTTCAGTTCTGCTCTGATCTTAGATATTTCTTGTCTACTGCAAGCTTTTTAATTTGTTTTCTCTTGATTCTCTCCTTTTAATTTTGATATTAGGGTATCAATTTTAGATCTCTCCTGCTTTCTCTTGTAGGCATTTAATGCTATAAATTTCCCTATAAACACTGCTTTAGCTGTGTCCCAGGGATTCTGGTGCATTGTTTCTTTGTTTTCATTGGTTTCAAAGAACTTATTAATTTCTGCCTTAATTTTGTTATTTACCCAGTAGTCATTCAGGAGCAGGCTGTTCAGTTTCCATGTAGTTGTGCAATTTTGAGTGAGTTCCTTAATCCTAGTTCTAATTTGATTGCACTGTGGTCTGACAGGCTGTTAAGATTTCCATTCTTTTGCTTTGTGAGGAGTGTTTTATTTCCAATTATGTCGTCAATTTTAGAATAAGTGCTATGTGGTGTTGAGAAGAATGTATATTCTGTTTATTTAGGGTGGAGAGTTCTGTGGATGTCTATTTGTCCTCTTGGTCCAGAGCTGAGTCCAAGTCATGAATATTATTCTTAATTTTCTGTCTCGTTGATCTGCCTAATATTGACAGTGAGGTGTTAAAGTCTCCCACTGTTATTTTATGGGATTATGAGTCTCCTTCTAGGTCTCTCAGAACTTGCTATATGAAACTGAGTACTCCTGTATTGGGGTTATTATATATCTAGCATAGTTAGCTCTTCTTGTTGAATTGATTCCTTTACCATTATGTAATGCCCTTCCTTGTCTTTTTTGATCTTTGTTGGTTTAGAGTCTGTTTTATCAGAGACTAGGATTGCAACCCCTACTTTTTTTGCTTTCCATTTGCTTGGTAAATATCCCTTCCCCCTTTATTTTGAGCCTATGTGTGTCTTTGCACATTAAACAGGTCTCCTGAATACAGTGTGCTGACAGATGCACTTGACTCTTTATCCAATTCATCAGTATGTGTCTTTTAATTGGGCCATTTAGCCCATTTAACTTTAAAGTTGATATTGTTACATGTCAATTTGATTCTGTCATATGATGCTAGTTGGTTATTTTGCCTGTTAGTTGATGCAGTTTCTTCACAGTGTCGATGGTCTTTACAAATTGAGATTTTTTCCAGTGACTGGTACTGATTGTTCTTTTCCATATTTCATCCTTCCTTCAGGAGCTCTTATAAGGCAGACCTGGTGGTTACAAAATGCCTCCTTTGCTTGTGAGCTTGGTTTGGCTGGATATGAAATTCTGGGTTGAAAATTAT
Organism: Cebus imitator; assembly: GCF_001604975.1. Classification (NCBI taxonomy): domain Eukaryota; kingdom Metazoa; phylum Chordata; class Mammalia; order Primates; family Cebidae; genus Cebus; species Cebus imitator. The sequence continues at coordinate 4,062,019 of NW_016107420.1, read as the reverse complement.
TTTCTTTAAGAATGTTGAATATTGGCCCCCCACTCTCTTCTGGCTTGTAGGGTTTCTGCAGAGAGATCTGCTGTTAGTCTGATGGGCTTCCCTTTGCGGGTGACTCTACTTTTCTCTCTGACTGCCCTTAATATTTTTTCTTTTGTTTCAACTTTGGTGAATCTAACAATTATGTGTCTTGGAGTTGCTCTTCTTTAGGATTATCTTTGTGGTGTTCTCTGTATTTCCTGAATTTGAATGTTGGCCTGTGTTGCTATGTTGGGGAAGTTCTCCTGGATAGTATACTAAAGAGTGTTTTTCAACTTGGTTTCATTTTTCCCGTCACTTTCAGGTACACCAGTCAAACATAAGTTTGGTCTTTACACAGAGTCCTATATTACTTGGAGGCTTTGTTCATTTCTTTTTACTCTTTTTTCTCTAATCTTGTCTTCATGCTTTATTTCATTAAGTTGATCTTCAATCTCTGATATCCTTTCTTCCACTTGATCAATTCGGCTGTTGATATTTGTGTATGCTCCACAAAGTTCTTGTGCTGTTTTTCAGCTTCGTCAGATCATTTATGTTCTTCTCTAAGCTGATTATTCTAGTTAGCAGTTCCTGTAACGTTTTATCAAGGTTTTTGGATTCCTTGTATTGGGTTAGAACATGCTCTTTTAGCTCAGAGGAGTTCATTATTACCCGCCTTCTGAAGTATACTTCTGTCAGTTCCTCAAAAGCATTCTCCATCTAGTTTTGTTCCCTTTCTGGCAAGGAGTTTTGATCCTTTGGAGCAGATGATGAGTTCTTGTTTTTGGAATTTTCAGTTTTTTGGCACTGGTTTTTCCTCATCTTTGTGGATTTACCTACCTTTGGTCTTTACTATTGGAGATCTCCCCTGCTGGAAAGTCCTCAGGGATGAACCCTGAGGTTTTTGTGTGGTCATCCTTTTTGTTGATGTTGATGCTATTGCTTTCTGTTTGTTAGTTCTCTTTCTAACAATCAGTCCCCTCTTCTGCAGGTCTGCTGGAGTTTGCTGGGGGTCCACTCCAGACCCTGCTTGCTTGGGTATCACCAGTGAAGGCTGCAGAACAGCAAAGATTGCTGCCTGCTCCTTCCTCTGGAATCTTTGTCCCAAAGGGGAACCCGCCAGATGCCAGCTGGAGTTCATCTTTATTTGGTCTCTCCCAGTCAGGAGGCATGGGGGGTCAGGGACCCACTTGAGGACTTGAGGTGGCAGTCTGTCCCTTAGCAGAGCTCTAGCACTGTGCTGGGAGATCCACTGCTCTCCTCAGAGCTGGCAGGCAGGAATGTTTAAGTCTGCTCAAGCTGTACCCACAGCCACCCCTTCCCCCAGGTGCTTTGTTCCAGGGAGAAGGGAATTTTATCTATTAGCCCCTTACTGGAGCTGCTGCCTTTCTTTCAGAGATGGCCTTCCAAAAGAGGAGGAATTTAGAGAGGCAGTCTGGCTACAGTGGCTTTGGTGCACTGCAGAGGGTTCCATCCAGTTCAAACTTCTCCATGGCTTTGTTTATACTCTGGAGGGGGGAAATTGCATAATCAATCCTCAGTAATGGTGAATGTCCCTCCCCGCACCAAGCTTGAGCATCCCAGGCCTACTTCAGACTGCTGTGCTGGCAGTGAGAATTTCAAGCCAGTGGATCTTGGCTTGATGGACTCTTTGTGGGTGGGATGCACTGATCAAGAACAATTGGCTCCCTAGCTTCAGCCCCTTTTCCAGAGGAGTTCTGTCTTGCTGGCATTCCAGGCATCACTGGGGTATGAAATAAATAAATAAATAAATAAACTCCTGCAGCTAACTTGTCTGCCCAAATGGCCACCCAGATTTGTGCTGGAAACCCAGGGCCCTGGTGATGTAGGCACTCAAGGGAATCTTCTGGTCTGCAGGTTGCAAAGATTGTGGGAAAAGTGAAGCACCTGGGCTGGAGTGCACTGTTCCTCACAACACAGACCACAGTCCCTCACTGCTTCCCTTGGCTAGGGGAGGGAGTTCTTCAAACCCTTGCACTTCCCAGGTAAGGCAACGCCCCACCCTGCTTCTGCTTGCCCTCTGTGGGCTGCAGCCACTGCCTATCCAGACCCAGTGTGATGAGCCATATACCTCAGTTGGAAATGCAGAAATTATCGACTTTCTGTGTTGGTCTTGCTGGGAACTGCAGACTGGAGCTGTTCCTATTCAGCCATCTCGCCAACCTCCCAATTATTTCTATTTCTCTAACCAATTCACATAGGCTCTGATGCAAATATACTATAGCTTTGTTTATAAGCAAATTAGAATATGATATCATATTAATCTCTTAAACTTGCGGGGTATAAGTCTGGTAAGGCTGGCCTCACTTGACAAACACTTTAACAGCCCAGCTTAAGACGTTTAGCTGGGAAGTGGTAGAACTTGGATTCAATCTCACCTTCTACTTTCAAGTCTAGTCTTATTTGTATTACTTTATAGATACCAAAAATATTTGGGGATGTGTATAAATTTCTATTAAAAAAGTAATTGATTATATCCTTTGACAACTTTAATTATTTGCCCTCAATAAACTATTTAGTACACTAAGTCAAGCAACCATTTGGTTAAACCATTTGACACATGATTGACTATTAATCAATTAAACTGATGGCTTGTAGACTCAATTGAAGCAGTGTTAAACAGTCAAAAGCAGTCTTGAATGCAATTGAGGCTCCTTCATCTGCTTGTATAATACTAGAGAATTTCTGTCTAAAACATAGTTTATTAAAATTATGATATTACTGTTATTATTATGTGTTTTGGGGAAATAATTTTATTGTATATTTAGTATATTTGTATATTTCTTCAGGTTTTCTCTTCGTAATACCTAAGTCATCTCGTAGCATGAGGTAAGGCAGAATCCTTCACTGGGTTGTGTTAAAAATGTTCATGGCAGAGAGATGGTTTATCATTTTGGGCTGTTCTTGGTAAAAGCTATGTTATTATGGTCATGATCACAGAGTTAAGCACTCTATGGATTCCCAAGGTATATCACTCGGTGTGATGTGGTGGATAAACCCCTGAGCTATAGGTAAGAGCTGGATGTGTTCTCAGCTCTGGCACCAACAAATTATGGAGGAGTCTTAGCTTCTCAATCTATAAAACATGCTTCCTGAAAAGTGTGGACTTTCATCACCTAAAAATTATCTTCTACTTCAACTGTACTTTCACTGTATACTTGTTGACTTGAGTAAAATCTATTGATTTTACATAAACATGCCAAAGGCTTCTTGTTTTTCATTTAAAAACAAGTTAAAAAACAAAAGTTAGTCTTAATCCCTATAATGAGAATTTGGGTCCAATTGTAATTATTAGTTCCTTTGTTTTATGTAACTTAAAAGATATATTTTTATTGGTAGTAGCATAAAGAACCGCTGTTAGGTTGGTGCGAAAGTAATCGCAGTTTTTTCTGCAAAAGTAATGACAAAACCACAATTATTTATAATTTAGTTTCTTTGTATTTCTTTTCATCAAACTTAACACAGCATTTCCATGATAGAAAAACTATACAGTAGCAAAGTAAAGGTCTCATATTTCAATTTGATGCAAGTAAATATGTGGAACTCTTTATGTATCACGGTTATTTAGAATAAAGGTATCATATTAGATTTCTCATAAGCAAAATCGTTGTAGTACCACTGCTAAATAGTGTTGGCAGGTTAATTCAAATACTAACTTTTGTTGTGTTAATTTTAATAAGACATAGAGACAACATTAATATTTAAAAACATATTATATTGCTTATGACACTATTTAAGCACTTTTAAATTGTAATGGAATTTTTAGTAGAGTACTGACCAAGAAATCACCCTCTAAGCATTTCTGGATAAAAAAAACTTACAGTATTACAAACATTTTGCAACAATATTTACTGATTTTTTTAGTATGTAAAATTTAGTTGCATATCATTCTGTTAAATATCAGGAGTATTAAATTTAGTTTACTGTATTATTTTTAGTTATTTCTAGTAAGGCTCTATGTAAAGAGTATTTATCTATTTGCATATTAGAGAGATTGGGGGATGTCTAGGACCAAAATAAAGAAAAAAAAGAAGTTTCACTTCTCCTCTTGCCTGTGAAATGTGCTGTCTGAAGGTGAATAGAAATATCCTTGCTGTCTATACTCATCATTTTTCAGATAATCAGTATTTTTACAGAGAATGTTACCCAAAGTCTTGAATTCTGGTTTCTAAATGATATCTAAGTAAAACTTACCCTAGATATTCCAAACGCACGGCTTACTACTGCCTTACATTTCTTCACTATATTTCTTAAGCTACTCTTTGTACATGCTTCTTCAAGACAAGCTTTTATTCATAGCATTTCTTCAGTTTGGAGCATATTTTGCCCCCTGTTATACCCTGAAAACACAGTTTAATATTTTTTTCTTTCAAAAGTTTTCCCCCAATATCATGGCCCCATTTTTACCTTGCATTCTCTGATCTACCCTCCTACGCAGGAGATGATTATTATATAATTGTCATGTTTATGTTCGACTCATCCTTAATGCAAGTTCCATGAGAGCATGGATTTTGTTTTATTTATCAGCATTCAGAACAGCTTTTGATACTGATAGAATAATTTTTAAATAAATAATTGTTTGTATCTTTTTTTGTTCTGGAGAAATACTTTCTTTTACGTGGAGTTATTACGCTTAGAAGTGTAGAGAAATATTAGTTGGTTAGCCTAAGTTAACCAGAAATAAATTTTCTAGAGAATATTTAAGATTATGAAATGTGTGTATCCATAACATGCCTCTAGAAAAAAAGGAAAGAAGAAAGGAAGGAAGGAAGGAGGGAAGGAGGGAAGAACGGAGGGAGGGAGGGAGGAGAAACAGAGAGAAGAGAAGGGAAAAAAGGAAGAAGAAAGCACACTCGATTACAGAAACACCATAAATTACATTGTAGTTCTGAAAAGACAGTTACCTTACTTCAAATTATCTCTTTGAAATTCACTAAACTGAAAATGCATGCTTAATATATCCACATAATACCTTGAGTATACAGATGGAATGCTTGGTATAACATTTATTCTTTTTTTCCTCTTAGATTTCACACCCTTGCAAAAAAAAAAAAAAAAAAAAAAGAAAAGAAACCTGGGAACAAGTGCTAAGTCATTTGATTTACTTCAAATTTCTTTGCTTTAGGATTATAAATCAGACTCTTATTGTCACTTTAATGCAGAAAGGATTCTTTTGTGTTCATAATATAGATCAAGAGGTGATTTAAGTCGAATCTTGTCAAGGTAACTCCTTTTTAAACTATGAGAAGAGATTTGGCTGTAGCCCAAAACTAATGGGACTCATATTTTATAATAAAAAGCAATATGTTAGTAATAGAGGCTTCACTGCTTCTTGCTGTCTCCACAAGCACAAATTCTTGTCAGTTTTCACAGCTAATGCATTTTTTTGTCAAGTCATAAGCACTTTAAAAAAGTCTCTACTTAATATTGTGGAAGACAGAAATTCTAATTTTCTAAAGGAAGCAGTGAAAATAGAGATCTTAGCCCGGAGAAATAAGATATAAGATGCTTGACTATCAAAAGAGTCGCATTTTGAAAAGACAGACCATCAGAAAGTAGTGTGAATGTAAAACTGAACAAACCTTCAAATTGAACATAAAGGGGTGTCACACTTCCAGTATTTTTCCTCTTTCCTACATTTTAGAAAGGATCTTTAAACTGATCAAATGTAAAAGATGACAGGAAGTAATTTACATTGTTCACATCTGCTATTTAATGACTTCTTTGAGAAATGAAAGCCAATTTCACTTGTGTTTGCAATATACGGCAGACGCTTGTCACACTGCATATAGCTCTTGTAAGGGTACTTTCTATAGCATAGAGTTAGATAGTGATGTAAAATTATAGCAAAAGTTTCAGGACAACTAGTTACTTGAACTTTTAAATTATGTGACTGCCAATCTGAAAAAGGCAAGGGTGTATTACATAGAAAAAAAATACTAATTTGAGCAATGACTAGTCAAGTGGGAGGAATTCACTTAGAAATTACTGATTATAAGTCATCTTCCTAGAAAACCAAGTCAGTTGTACTTATTACATCAATATATTTTATAAAAATAAGAGACTAACTCAATTTAAAACATTATCTTATGGATATTTAATGGATTGTTCAACTATTACATTGTATGTGAGATTTTCGAAGTTAACATTTGCCTAGAATTATACTTCCTAGGTCTTCAAAGAGTTTCAACATTTCAAGGCATTCATATGACATTTTAGTATTCACCTTTGAATTATGAAGGTCTAGTATGCTCCTATTGTTATACCTGACTTCATGTTTCTTCCTTTGTGGAAGTGTAAAAAATGGAGGAGAATATTCTTCTATGATGTCAGTGTGGCTGTCTTGAAGAAGTATTATCGGTAGCTTAGCTGCCAGGACCTTTCTTCTTTACTCCTGAGTGCTCAGGAATAAGTTTATTATGTCACAGAGAGATTCCTTTTTATTTTTCTCCTTGAATCATATGGCAATAGTGCTCCTTATTTGTATGACCCAATTCCAAGTAGCAATTAATCTGCGTTGAGTATTGTAATAAAATCACTTATCTCATCTTTTTTTATTCTTCACAAATTGGTTTGCATAGTCATAGAAGTATCTTTACATCTATTTTTCATATGAAATAACTGAAGTTCACAAAATTTAAGTAAATAGTAAAATCAGGATGTAAATATAGGTATTGTAACTCTGTTGTACTTTTCTCTTCTAACAAGTTTACTTCACATTAATTCTGAAGGCAAAGTTACCAATTTTTTTAGGATCATGAACTTAATAACTAAAGTATCTCTAAATATTAACAAGAGGGGTAAAGATGAGTCTTAAAGAGAGGAAGTTAATTCCTACACAAATGTACACATGTGCCTTGTTATTTTCTTGTTACGAGAACCACTGTCCCCAATAAAATATTTCAATAAACCTGAAACTTTGTTTCAGATTTTTGCCTGAGCTTTTCTTGAGCACCTCTAGACAGTCACATGCAGAATAAAAATTGTGTTTTAGTTAAATAAATTTTAATTTATTATCTAATAAGAGACAGTATCATTAACTAGAGAGTCTGTTACTAGGACATGTAATCATTTTCATAGTCCTAGAATATTATATTCAATGTTTTCTTTAGGGCATTTTAATTACAATTAATTTATTTATATTACTAAGAAATTGTATATTATTTAATTGTTATATTTTATAATTCTCCAAACTTTTAAATTAACTGATTTTGTTCTTTAAACCAATAACTATTATTTAAAAATCATTACTTTTTCTCAAAATATGATTTTGATTGATCCTAATTATATGCCAATAATGGAGAGGTGTATGAATAATTTTGTATAAACCCTTTGTTTAGCAAAGTGAAAGAATATCATTCACCTTAATTCAATGTCTTGATTTAATTTTTTTTCACGTGTACTTGTTGTCCATTAATATTATCCCTAAGTAATCTCATCAACTGTCATTCATTCAGCTACCAAAGATAGGCTGAGAACTCTTGAATTTTTATCTTCGATCTAGAACTTGTCTTGAACTACGAGTTATATATCCAATGCGTTACTAGATGGTTCTACTTTGATGTCTTAAACACGGTTTACACTAATTGTTTCATAACGCTTCTCCACCTTTCCAACTACCCTTCCTCTGCTGTTTTAAAATGTATTAAATGATAATTATATACACCAAGTTGTTGAAACAAGCAGTTGTGAAATCATCCTGGATTCCTCTCTTTTCCTTATTCCTCCTTCAGCAAATTTTATTATTTTGTGTTAACAAAAAAAATTAATTTAGTAGTTATTCACCAAACATTAATGATCCACACCCTCTCCATCATTTCAACTTTTCACCTCCATTGCCATTGCTGTAAGCCAGACAGCCACTGTCCTTTACTGCCCAAACTAGGGATAGAGCCCCTTGGCCTTCTTTGTAGTTCAGATCCAACATTACTTTAATCTACACTTTTCCCTGTTTTGAAGAGTCTTTGTTTAGAAATACAAGTCTAATTACACCTTCACCTTACTCAAAAGACTTTAGCAATTTCCCATTGCCATTTTTTGATGTTCCAAGTTCTTGGTATGAAGAAAATACTATATAAATTTTGTCTCTACAAATGTTGAAGTTCATCTCTCATTCCTCTCTACTCTCTTATCTATGCTTCAGGCAAATGAAATTACTATTTTTCATACTGAAACATTAAAACAGGAAATCCTTCTTCCTAGAACTCCTGCTCATCACCACTACCTGTACACATAGGTAGGTTACACAATCTTGTATGTATTAACTAATATCTCACTTTTTTTTGCAAGTCTCCCTAGAGTAGATAAGGGTTCCTCAGTTAATACTTTCTCTGCATCTCTCTCATGACATTCATCAAAATTGTAATTATTTGTTTATCATTTGGGTATTTCTCCCTAGAATTTAAATTGCATTGAGGAATAGACTATTTTATTTACTCTGCTAAATTCTTTGTTCCTGTCAGAGAAACAAAGAATGCATGCAATGAGTAATTGAGTAAATGAATACCATTTTGATTCTTGACAATTTGTCTACTACACTATACATTTCTTGAACCACAAAGCCATCTTCTTTGTGGACAAATATACATTAACATATTTATATCCAACTTCTTTACCTTGGGGCAATTAGTGTTCGTCCTTTGATTCTGCCATTCAGTGGGCTGTAAATACTGATTTTCACGAATTGGGACCTTTCTAAAGTAAGCAAATTGTATTTCTTCAATACATAAACTAAGCCTTTAACAATTATTTGCCAAATATTATTAAAATTCATAAAAACAAATTAAACAGTACGTGCAAATGTAAAATCTAAAGATTTTAGAAACTAAATTACAATTTTTTTGATCTCATATATTGAAGTATACCTTTATAACCCACACTGATTCCACTTAATTTTTTTATGACATATCTATGTAAGACTCTTGCATCCAGAGCAAGTCAGAATTATTATATATGAAAGCTTTAGTTGCACCATATGGGGATGTTGCTGAGTTGTGAATTAAATAAGAATGCACATTTTCTTATTATGGGATTATGATATGATATTTTCTGTGGTCTTGTCAAATATATTCTGCATTCTAATCTCTATTCTGTCACCATGCTACAATCTACTGGTAATTATAAATCATTTGGAATTCTTTGGTTGCCATGTAATATTCAGAAAGGGGAGTGCCATTGACTAGTTCCTTCAAAAAAGTATTCAACATTGCCACTTATTACTGCTACCATCATGAGCTGTGGAACACACGCAATGGATTTGAGCTCATAACTGCTTTAATCCTGATAAAGTAAGAGGCCACAGAAAGGAAAGATTCTTCATCAGATTAAGTTTCAAGCAATACTAACTTAAAAGAGTGACAATGCCTAGGGAACTCTCAACTTCAAAGTACTTTTGGATTTACTTGAAATGATAGATATTTTTAAATTTTCAAATTAGAAAGTGTTAGAGAGGCTGTGAAGAAAGGAGAACCTCACACCCTGTTGGTGGAAATTTAAATTAGTACAGCCATTATGGAAACAGTATGGAGGGTCCTCAAAAAATTAAAAATAGAGCAACCATATGATCTAGCAATCCAACTACTGGCTAGATATCCAAAGGAGACAATATCAGCATCTCAAAGATATACCCATGTTCACTGCATCACTATTCACAACAGGCAAGATACAAAAACAATTTAAATGCCCTTCCACATATGAAGGGATAAAGAAAATGTGGTGAATATACACACAATTGGATAATATTCAGTCATCAAAAGGAGGAAATCCTACCATTTGTGTTAACATGTGATATCGTTTGGCTGTGTCCCCACCCAAATCTCATCTTGAATTGTGGTTTCTATAATCCCCACGTGTCATGGGAGGGACCCAATGGGAAGTAATCGGATCATGCAGAAGGTTTCCCGCATGCTGTTCTTGTGATAGTGAGTGAGTGAGATCTGATGATTTTATAAGCATCTGGCATTTTCCCTGCTGGCTCTTCTCTCTCCTGCGACCGTGTGAAGAAAAACATGTTTTCTTCCCCTTCCATCATAATTCCAAGTTTCCTGATTCTAAGTTTCCTGAAACTGTGAGTCAATTAACCCTCTTTCTTTTATAAATTCCCAGTTTGGGGCATTTCTTCATGGCAGCTTGAGAATGGACTAACTTAACATGTATGAACAGGAAGGATGTTATTTTAAATGTTGTGTTAAATAAGCCAGGGACAGAAGAAAAATATGGTCATATATCATATAATCTTTTAATCAGTGGTGGACACATGTGTGATCAGTTCCCATAAGATTAAAATGAAGCTGAAAAATTTGTATTCCCTGGTGACTTCATAGCCACCATCCTAACATTGTAGTGCAGCAGGTTATTCTCACATTCATGGTGAGGCTGGTGTAAACAAACCTACTGGGCTATCAGCAGTATAAAGTATAGCACACAAAATTATGTGCAATACATAATATAATAAAGATAAATGACTATATTATTGGTTTACATATTTAATATACTATACTTTTAATTACTATTTTATATTCTATACTTTTAATCAATATTTTAGATAAAAATATTTTATCAATATTTTCTACATATTACAAGAATAGTTAACTGTAAAACAGCCTAGGAAGGTCCTTCAGGAGGAATTCCAGAAGAAGGCATGGTTATCCTAGGAGATGACAGCTACATTCATGATATTTCCTTTAAAGACCTTCCATAAGACAAGATATAGTGATGGAAGACAGCGATATTGATGATTCTGCCCTGTGCAGGCCTAGGTTAATGGGGGTGATTGTTTCTTAGTCTTTGACAAAATAGTTTAAAAAGTAAAATAAATAATAAACAATAGAAAAAACATATCGAATAAAAATATAAAGAAAAAATATTTTTGACTGCTGTACAATATATTTTTGTTTTCAGCTAAGTGTTATTACAATAATCATATTTATTTTTAAAAAATAACAGTTTCCCAAGTAAAATGTTACAGTAAATTAAGGCTAATTATTTAAGAAAAAAATATTTTTTATCAATTCAGTGTAGCCTAGGTATACAGTGTTTGTAAAGTAGTATACAGTAATGTCCTAGGCCTTCATATTCACACACCACTCACTGACTGACTCATTCAGAGCAACAACAGTCCTGAAACTTCATTCATGATGAATGCCCTACGTAGTTAGGCCATTTTTTAATGTTTTATACCATATTTTTATTGTGTCTCTTCTATAGATACACAGATACATACACTGTTAAAATTGTTTACAGTCTTCAGTGCAGTAACATGCTGTACAGCTTTACAGCCCAGGAAAAATAGTCCTTACCACATAGCTTAGGAATGTAGTAGGCTATGCCATCTAGATTTGTGTAAGTAGATGAAATGTTTGTATAACAAGGAAATCGCCTAAGGACACATTTCTTAGGATATAACCTTGTTGTTAAGCAATGCATGACTATACTATACTTATATATAGAATCTAAAAACGTTGAATTCAGAAACAGAGAGTAGAATTGTAGTTGCTAGGGACGAGGGATATGGGGCATTGGGGAGATGTAAATCAGAGGTTACACAGTTTCAATTAGAGAGGAGGACTAAATTCAAGATCTCTATTGTACAACATGGCAACCATAGTTAATAACAGTATATTGTATTCTTAAAAGTTGATAGTGGAGTTTCAGTATTTTCACGATAAAAGAAGTATGTGAGATAATACATATGTAAATTAGCTTGATTTAGTCATTCCACCATGTATATGTATTTCAAAACATTCTCCACAATATATACAATTTTTATTGGTCAAATACAAAATACATTGAAAAAAAAAAAAGAAAATGCATCAATACAACAAAGCTTCTAACTTTCCTTAGCACCTATCTCACACCACCCCTTTCCAATCTTGTTTAAGCATGATCCACGGGAATCAAGGTGGAGACTATATTTCCTGGCTTTTCTTGTCTGTTCATATGATACTAAGTTCTCACTAATTGAAAATAAGCATCTGCCTTTCTGGTAGAACAATTTGTATTCCTTTCAGTATATACCCAGTAATGGGATTGCAGGGTCCCATGGTAGTTCTATTTTAGGTTCTTTGAGAAATCTCTAAACGGCTTTCTATAGTGGCTGAACCAATTTACATTCCCACCAGCAGTGTATAAGTGTTCCCTTTCTCAGCAACCTCAAAAGCATCTGTCATTTTGACATTTTAATAATAACCATTCTGATTGGTGTGAGATGATACCTCACTGAGATTTTGATTTGCATTTCTCTAATAATTAGTGATGTTGAGCATTTTTTCCCTATACTTGTTGGTCATATGAATGTCTTCTTTTGAGAAGTATCTGCTTGTGTTTTTGGTCCGTTTTTAAATCGGGTTGTTTGTTTTTAGCTTGTTAATTTGTTTATGTTCCTCATAGATTCTGGATATTAGGTCCTTGTCAGGTGCATAGTATGCAAATGTTTTTCTCCCATTCTATAGGTTGTCTGTTTACTCTGTTGATAATTCATTTTGCTGTGTGGCAGCTCTTAAGTTTAAATAGGTCCCACTTGGCAATTTTTGTTTTTGTTGCAATTGCTTTTGGAATCTTTGTCATAACATCTTTGCAAGGCTTTTGACCAGAATAGTATTTCCTAGGTTTTCTTCAAGAGTTTTTATAGTTTTATGTTTTACATCTAAGTCTTTAATCTACCTTGAGTTGACTTTTGTATATGGTGTAAGGAAGGGGTACAGTGTCAATCTTCTTAGTGTGCCTAGCCTGTTATCCCAGCACCATTTGTTCAAAAGGGAGTCCTTTCCCCATTGCTTGTTATTGTCAACTTTATTGAAAATCAGATGGTTGTAGGTGTGTAGCTTTATTTCTCGGTTCTCTATTCTGTTTGATTGGTCTATGTGGCTGTTTTTGTACCTGTACCATGCGGTTGTAGTTTTTGTAGCCTTGTAGTGTAGTTTTAAGTCAGGCAATGTGATTTCTCCAGCTTAGGAAGGAAGAAAGCTTTCTTTTTGCTCAGGATTGCTTTGACTATTTAAGCTTTTTTTGTTGTTGCTACATATGAATTTTAGAAGTTTTTTTTTTTTAATTTTGTGAAAAATGTCATTGGTACTTTGATAGAAATATCATTGAATCCACGAATTGCTTTGGACAGTATGGCCATTTTAACAACATTAATTCTTCCTCTTTATGAGCACAGGATGTCTTTCCATTTGTTTGTGTTGTCTCTAATTTCTTTCAACAATGTCTTACAATTCTTATTGTGGAGATCTTTCGCTCTCTGTTTGGCTGTTTTCCCAAGTATTTTATTCTTTTTGTGGCTACTGTGAATGTAACTACATCCTTGATTTGGCTCTGAGCTTGGATATTATTGGGGTATAGAAATGTTGCTGTTTTTTGTACATTAATTTTGTATCCTGAAGCTTTACTGAAGTTTTTATATAAATAATTGTACCATAAAGACATATGTATGAATATATGCATCACAGCACTGTTCACAATAGCAAAGACATGGAATCAACCTAGATGCCCGTCAGTGGTGGACTGGATATAGAAAATATGGTACATATATACCATGAACTAGTAGGAAGCCATGAAAAAAGTCAAAATCATGTTCTTTGCAGCAACATGGATGGAGCTGGAAGCCATTATCCTAAACAAATTAACACAGGAACAGAAAAACCAAATACTGTATGTTCTCTTTGGTAAGTTGGAGCTAAACGTTAATTATACATGGACACAAAAAAGGGAAAAATAGACATGAAGTCCTACTTGATGATGGAAGGTAGGTGGAGAGTAAGGATTGAAAAACTACCTATTGGGTACTATGCTTATTACCTGGGTAACAAAATAATCTGTATACTAGAATCCCACAGCATTAGTTTACTTGTGTAACAAATCTGCATATGTAACTTCTGAACCTAAAAGTTGGAAATGAAAATCAAACAGAAAAGAGAATCAGTTTTTCAAAATCATGGGCGAGTGTGGTGGCTCATGCCTGTAATCCTAGCACTTTGGGAGGCTGAGGCAGGTGGATCACCGGAGATTAGGAGTTCAAGACCAGCCTGGCCAACATGGTGACACCCCATCTCTACTAAAAATACAAAAATTAGCCAGGTGTTGTGGTGCATGCCTGTGATCTCAGCTACTTGGGAAGCTGAGGCAGGAGAATCATTGAACCCAGGGGGCGGAGGTTGCAATGAACCGAGACTACACCATTGCACTCCAGCCTGGGTGACAGAGCAAGACTCTGTCTCAAAACAATGGACAAACAAAGAAACAGAAAACCTCATCTCAGGGAATTATTATATAAATTTAAAAGTTCTACTTAGTATTAAAAAATATGTAAGCGGCTGCCGTATAGACAAATCCAGTGCCAGCACCTTAAGAGACTATTGCTTCCCCTTTGTTTCTTCACTTTCTCCTTTCTTGGGGTTGGTAGAATAAGCAGCTTCAAACAAGTAGATGGAAACAGTGGAGCTATAGAATAAAAACAGTCAAAAGAAACCAGGATCCTTAGGACATCTATGGAGAAGATGGCCAACCTAAACTAGAACCGAAACATGAGAAATACAATTTGAAAGGTGCATGTATTTTTGTATCTGTTTCACAAAAATTTATTAACTAATATAATTAAAATATAAATGCACATGGTATGTATGCATATACATTTTAAAATCTGCTGATACCTAGTTTAGTTAATAGGTTTTCTGTTCAGTGAAAGACAAAAGAAATCCTTGCAATTGTAACAAAAATAAATGATGCGATTAGGAAGGAAAGCAGATATAATTTTTTTAAACTAATTCCAAATTTATTTTTCTTTTTTAGTGGAAAATGTTCTAATATAAACTATTCTGTTGTAGAAAATATAAATCGATTAAAAATTACTGACTGTAAATGTGTGTGGACTGTTCTGTCTTTACACAGTGTTGTGTAGCTGCCTTCTATATGCCCAGGCTTAACTAAGTCATCTTTAAACTCTTTCTAAACTTTGATTAAAACTTTTCTTAAAGGCATGAAGATGATATACATGCTTAAGAATGGCTTCGTAACATAAAGACAAATTTCAGCATTAAGTCCAGATCTGCAAAGGAGAAAATAAGCAGTATTAGTGTCATCAATATACATAGAACTTATTTAATTTCTTTCTCTTCATATTTTTAAAATTTCTTTGTGGTTGATACATATTGATTTCTGCATAGCATTTGAGTCAATGGAATTCATAGTAATAGTTATTCAATTAAAATATCTTTATCCCCAAAATGTTACACAGTGTCTGAGGCTTTTTGCTTTTAATCTCCTATTCAATATTTATATGTGACTAAAGAGGCTGTGGATAAACCTCCCATCAGTCATTTTGAGAGCATCACAAAGTCATACACAAGAACTGATATTACTTCCACAGCCTTACTAACTTGAGAGCACTGCTTAAGATGTCTTATGTTTACAACTTCTAAAGGCAAAACATAAATTCTAATTTCATAGAGGCTAATAAAAGCACAATACTCTAAATTTTGTTTTCTAAATTAGTATCATTACCAGAAAGTCTGATTGCCCACAAGATGGGCTGTGACAACATGATTGTGTTCAGACACTTCCCAAATTAGGTGCCATGTTTAAAAACTTGGCCAAGTGAGATTGACACAAGCTTCTCAGGGAACAGTGAGAAAAACAGAAGGCAGATCAAATTTGGGCCTGCCAATCCTCGACAGGCTTGCTTTAACTTTCTCTCCCTGAAGTTCTTTGTCTTATATTCTCTCTTCACTGAAATTGTGACACAAAGGTTATGACAAGCATGTGAAAATAGCTAGTGACTTATTAATGTCTGCTATGACTTAAGCACCATAGAGCAGCACAGTGTGGCTTCAGTGATCACCTTTCTTTCCTTCCATATACTGCAGCCAATCTCTTGAGCTGTCCAAAAGTGTCACATTCCTTCAGTGGAATAAGATCAGTGCATTAATATGCTCTTCTACCTCCAAGCTCGTAGTTACTTGTCACATTAATATTTTGCTTAAACCAACTTTTCCTGAAATATAAGAATGCAAATTACTCAATTCTTGAATCCCTACTGCAAGCTTTTCTCCAACATTCAATTTACACATATATTGAAGTAATGGACATTCTTAACAAACAGCAGTTTTCATTTATTTATTTTCAGCCAAATGGAATTGAAAAGGCAGTATTGAAATGAATTTTATATGAAGTGGATCTTAATGGTTAACCTCTTCAACAATACTGAATTTTGAACCCTTCAAAAAATTCTCTTTCTTTCCAGTGTGGGAACACAATTTTCTTTATTTTTCTACCCTTGGTTGTTTTGTTTTAATAAGATTGTCATTTATATTGGCTTAAGCTTGAGTACAGATATGCAAAGAGCATCCTTACAGAGCTACAGTTTATGTTGTTTTTGCTTTCTCCTGATATTTAGAACATGCTATTGCCAATAGTAGTGATGATAATACAAATTTTGGGGATTGAGTCTGTCATTGCACGCAATGATGGTTTTAAATTTAGAAACAGAGGAAGAAAGCTTTGAGGTCCCACATTGCTAGAGCAAAAAAATTCTTATCTATTTTCGAAGGAAATATAAAATAGCTATTATTACTTATAGTAACAAAAACCACAAGTACTTGTGCATCAACCTAGTAATAAATAACTTCTCCCTTACAACTTTGTCTTTATTCTTATGTTTTTGCTCTTCATCATTTCAGAAGTATAACATCTTCCTGATACGAGTGTGTATATTTTTGATTCTAATTAAAGAAATAATTTTTGTCCAATATTGCTGCTTTTTAATCTCTGTGTTCCTATTGTGGGTTTTGGGTTTAATTGCAAAAGAAAGACCAAGTTATTTATCAAAGCCTTAGATTTCACTCAAGTTACTGTAAAACAAATTGGACATATAATGTTTTAATATATAGTTATTGATGAAAGTCGTAATAATTTTTACATTTATTGCTGTTTGCTACACAGTATTATTATTATCCTGAGTACTTTATATATTACGTTTCTGGTTAGCCTCTCAGGACGTCCTAACAGGGGTTTTAATATTTCAGTTTTACAGATGAAGAAAATAACTCTTTCATAGATCTAATAATTGCTTAATGTACTAAGTAATTAATAGGAGGCTAACATTCTAATTTTATACATTAATACATAATTTGTGATTATGTTTATGTTTACTGGGCACTCATGTGATACATAAGCAAATGAACACTTTAATCTTCCTTTAAAGCCTGTCATACCATAAAATTCTGATGATTACTTATTCTAAGGCAAGTTAATAAAGAGGATTTGACTTCTTGTCTCTGTAGAGTTTTATATTTTAACTGAACATATCAGTGTCTTCTAAACAAACAGTATATATGAAGTTTATTAAGTTTATACAACCAAAGATGTCTTGAAATGCTGATGAGGTGACCAAAAGATACCTCCACCAACTTTATATTCTATGAACTTTGACGTGTGTGCACACACATGCACACACACAGTTGTGTAATATGAGGAAACCACAGCTCTGAGAGGTTGGGTCTCTTAACTGTGAAGCTAAGTCTCTTGGATTATTGTTTCCTGTATACATATAATTTTCATTTGAGACTTTAAATGATAACTACAGCCCTTTATGTGAGATGTAGCTAAGAAGTAATCTTGTTCAAGTTTTCATTTTCCAGAACTAATTAATATTATATGTATTTTGGGTTTAATTGCAAAAAAGAGACCAAGTTATTTATCAAAGGCTTACATTTCACTCAAGTTACAGTAAAACAAATTGAACATATAATGTTTCAATGTGTAATTATTGAACGAGTTATCCAGAACTAATTAATATTATATACATTTGTATATACTATAAAAATAACATGAATCGCTCAAAGGTAGGATTTCATCTTATTGTGCCACCAATTATCTTTGTGATCTTTGCAAATACCTTTAATTCTCCAAATTTCAGTTTGTAATCTGTCGAATGAGAGGTTGGTTATAAATTTTCTGTTCTTTTGCAATGTCATTGCTTGTAGCATATTATGTTTCAAAAACAGTAGTGTCAGAGCCAAAAGAATAACAGAACTCATTGTTCCATTTACATAATTCTAACCATGCATGTTTCTCACTTGAATTTGTGTATGTGCAGCACTGAGAAAGGCTGGCTTATCACAGTTGCAGGTGAACACAGAGCTTAGGTGCAGATGTCTCTGTATACACAGAGTTGTAGTGGAACAGTTCTGGAAATCTATTGGAATTTTAGGTCCAATCTTTTAACACTTCTGTGGTGGTGAACCTCAGATTAATATCTTATCTGCAAACTGAAATGTTAGCACATTATTTAGTGTGGTGTTTAATGGTAGTATTTAATTAAAACAGAACTGCAGAAGAGTAATCAGCATTTAACTGTTCCTAAAATGTGTGCTTTGCTTTGAATATGAATTGAGTCCCTTTGTCCTCTGTATAAAATCCATTCCACAAAGTGAACATTCACCTTCTGTTTGGCATTTTATTGTGGTTTATTTGAGGCACACCAACATATGAAAAGCCATTCTCTCATTTAATTTTCTTTAAATTTGTTATATATGCCAATATCCTGTTGGCTAGGCACCAAAGTACTGTGTTATGTATGGAGTTTCTTAGTCAACTGAATAAGGCACTGAAGACAAAACATCTGCATTGAGTGACTTTGAACAAGTCTCTGTTTACCTCATTACATGACTATTATTCAAATAAAACTACACACACACACACACACACACACACACACACACACACACAGTCTTAACACTGTACATGGAAAATAGGAAGAATGCAATATATGTTAGCTATTGTTTTCCTTATTAAAGAACTTACACAAAAACTAGACTATCTCTGTGGATGTTTCTGTTATTTGAGACAAATATTAGATGTTGTTATAGTTAACCCAAGACAAACTATCTTTCAAATGGAATATGAACCTGAAAGTTTTACTCCAAGGAATTAAACACTTTTCAAAAAAAGGGCATAAACATTAGGAAGCACATAAAAATTACTCTCCTGCTATTTCATAGATTGTTCATATTTTTCAATAAGATGTTAGAGTTGTCAAAGCCAAGTAAAATGTAGAGATAAATCTCTAAAATTAAAATATGTTATTTAGGGATAAATAGTTACAATTTAGGGCATACATACAGACCAGGTAATCTTTGGTATGCTTGAAGGACAAAGAGAGGATTAGACATTTTACAAAAAAGGAGAAACATTATTTATTGCTCTTTGAGAAATTTTCTTGGTGCCAGCAAGGTTTTGAGGAGCAGGCAAACTCTCATTGGTAAGTGGTGGTGGTGGAAAAAACTAGTCTTAGAGTTGCAGATTGTTTCAGCAGCTGTTGGATAAAACTGGCTTCAGGTTACAGCAGGCAGTTTCAGCTGCTAGGTTTATAGAATTACATATTTGAAGCAATATTTTGTGCCATGAGTGTTTTTTACCAGTGGCTTCTCAACTCTATTTTTATTTATTTTTATGTATTTATTTTAATTTTTATTTATTTATTTATTTCTTGAGATGGAGCCTTGCTCTGTCACCCAGGCTGAAGTACAGTGGTGCAATCTCTGCCCACTGCAACCTCCACCTCCCAGTCTCAAGCAATCCTCCTGCCTCAGCTTCCTGAGTAGCTGGAACTACGGACATGCACCACCCCATCCAGCTAATTTTTTTGTATTTTTGGTAGATATGGATTTCACCTTATAGCCCAGGCTAGTTTTCAACCCCTGACCTCAAGTGATCCGTCCACCTGAGCCGCCCAGTGTACTGGGATTGCAGGTGTGAACCACTGTGCCCAGTCTTAACTCTCTTTTTAGTTGAGTATGACAATAAACCAATCTGTATATTTGTCTTGCACAGTGTTAAGGTGCATACAACAAGGACTCCCTACACCACTGATTTCCAACCACTTTAACACCAAGGTTTACCTTCCTCAGTGAATCCAACCATCAGTGTATTTGTCAAAGCATTGCTGTGCAATGATCGTGAATCCATTATTTTTAATAAATACAATATTTCTATTGATTTGGAAAGATTAAAAATATTACTGTATTTGGGCATTTTTATGATCATCTAGAATTATTTCTTAGAGACTGTGCTAAAGTTTGAGAAATTTTCTTATGCTTGTATATTGCTGTACAATATATAAAATACTTCAGTGAATGACTCATATAATCCCATAGACAGCACAGAATGCTTTCTTATATTCTTTTAAAATTTGAGGTAACCACCATTCATTAAGATACATGAAGTGATTCAGTCTAGTTCTGCTGGTAAGTGCTAGAACAAAGCCTTATACTTTCTGGTTTCAAATTCTCTGTGTATTTAGCTTTATCTTCCTGCCTTCTAAAAGCATCTAGAATGTAAATGAAATGCCCAACAGCTACTTAGAAGTTCAGAATGTTTATAAGACAAAAACAGGGACTTTGATTTATGACTCAATTCTTTGAATTTTAAATGATCACTCTTCTATTGTCAGATAGCATATACAACGAGAACTCTCAGTTCAGTTAGCCAGATGGTGCAGCCAGGAGACAGAGGGAAGACCCAAGTAGATTAAGTACGGAGCTAGAGGCAGCATATGATTAGAATGCAAAGCCTCCATCCTCCATCCATGTTTCTGATGTGGGTTTGCTCTCTCCAAATGGTTTACGCGGTTGCCAAAAAATCTGCATAAAAATAATATTCATTTGTGCTTTCAGCATTCATTAGTTACCCTAAATTTTCTCTGAATATCAAATACATGCCCAAGTGAGATGAGATATAAAAGCAGCAGGCAACGCAATCCAATTATCCAAGGAATATTGCTAGTCCTCAGCATAGCAGTAGTATGGCTGAAACTCAAAGTCCCTATACGTGGATTCTCTAATAGCTTATATTTTGGAGTTGGTTAGTCATTAGCTTTACAGAACCTAATGGGCTACCTAAAACAAAGATTGCTTTAAAACAGTATACATATTTGTACTTTGAACACAGACTTTGTCCATCTTAGTCTAAATGTCTCTATTGTAACAATTTTTCCTTCACTTGTCTTAGTGTTCTCTGTGCACCATCTCACATTTAATCACTTACACATTCTTTCTTTTTATATTTCTATATCCTGTTTCCTTTTCTCTATAACTCTAGTCAACCACCTTTATTTCTTAAGTGACAGCATGCCTCAACATATTTTTCATTGTTTACTGATTCATTTATTCAACTGAGCTACAGGGTGTCAGTGAGCTGGCTACAAGATGATATGTAATGTTGGCTGGCAAAGCATGGGAAAACTCGAAGGAATCTGGACAGGCATTCCAGATTGTCCAATTGAGAAAAATCTATGTTCCCTAATCAATATTTTTTTGCTTCAAAATTGTTCCTGGATTTATACTTAGTGACACTATCCAGAGCTTTATATTTCCATCTGTGCTTATAATTGCAATTTCTACTTTTTATTTGGATTATAAACCTATCCCAGCTGGATTTTCTTGTGTGGCTTCATTTCTGTATGGCAGAAATGAGATCTATTTAATATTATAAGCATATTGCAGTTTAAAAAGTACTTCTGCATTCTACCCCAGGGCAGGTGGTTTCATTTGCATTTTAAAAAAAAGGAATTAGAGGTTATTGATTACAACTTGCCATGCACCACTAGCCAATATGATTTGAGCCTATGTACTGCAAATCTCAATCTTTCCTCAACAGGTAGTTTAAGGTTACTGAGAGGATAGTTTTGTAAAATTATTTACATTTAGTTTTTTTTTTTTTTTTACAAGGTATGTCTTTATCAGGAAAAGAGGGTCAGAGATGAGCAAGAATATAGCTCCTGCCCCAGAGTTTCTTTTGTTCTAAGAGGAGTTCAAGCAATCCTCCTGCCTCAGCCTCCTGAGGAGGTGTGCTTCCCGGTGTCCGGCTCTATGTCTATATATATATATATTTTTTTTTTTTTTTTTTTTTTACACGGATTTTTACTCTTGTCACCCAGATTGGAGTACAACGGCACGATCTCAGCTCACTGCAACCTCTGCCTCCCTGGTCCAAGTGATTCTCCTGCTTCAGCCTTTCCAGTAGCTGGGATTATAGGTGCCTGCCACCATGCCCCGCTACTTTTTGTATTTTGAGGGGACACAGTGTTTCGCCATGTAGGCCAGGCTGGTCTTGAACTCCTGACCTCAAGTGATCTGCCCGCCTTGGCATCCCAAAATGCTGGAATTACAGCATAAGCCACCACGCCCAGACTCAATTTTGTTTTTAACAATAATTTTCTTCACTCGATATCTATTTTCTGGGCACCTTCTTAGTGCCAAACTCTGTGTCTGCTGCTGAGTAAATACATGTGTTCAAGTTGCCCCCTTACTGCCAGTAACAACTTAGTTTATAGTTTAATAGTAACTAGAGCCATTTCCCAAATGGTCCAGTTCTGCTAGGTGCATGTAAAATTTTCACTTCCTATCTTTTTGTCTTTTTCTGATGTGTGTGACTAGTTCTGTCCAATAAGTTTTAAGGACAAGTGTCACCTTAGGTTGAGTATTTGTCGTTATGAGATTAGCCAGCATCTTTTTCTCCCTACCATTGAAATGCTCCAGGTAGAGGCTATTCTGTCAGCCTAGTTCTGAGAGTGAAGACAATTACAACACAAAGAGTCTACAGTGTATACCTGGTGGGCGTTTGGTGTGAGAAGGGATGATGTTATGTGTCACAATGTTACTAAAACACAGAGGATTATTGGCTAGTACAGTATAAAAATTATCATGACTGATATAAAAATACTTCACATTAAATTCCAGACTTTTTTTCAATAGTTCATTATACCTGATATAATATATATTATATATAATTGTATATTATATATGTATATATATAAAACACATAATATAAAATATTGTGTATATACATTCGATATTTTGTATGTATATGGGCACCTGAGTTTGATGCAATCTATTAAATCTCTCCTAGGGGCTGAGCATGGTGGCTCACACCTGCTATCTCAGCACTTCGGGAGTCCGAGGTGCGAGTATCACAAGGTTAGGAGTTCGAGGCCAGCCTGGCCAATATGGTGAAACCCAGTCTCTACTACAAATACAAAAGTTAGCTGGGCATGGTGGATGGTGCCTGTTGTGCCACCTATTCGGGAGGCTGAGGCAGGAGAATCGCTTGAACTTGAAAGGCGGAGGTTGCAGTGAGCTGAGATCGTGCCACTGCACTCCAGACTGGGCAACAGATTAAGACTCCATCTCAAAAGAAAAAATAAAAAATCTCCGAGTTGACTCCTGGAGATGGAAGAGCTGTAAGCAGAACAGAAACAGAAAATTACGTTTTCACACAAACTCTTTGCCTCATTAGCAGATGGCAGCAATGAGCCAATAAAACATATTTTTTCCTTTGAGAACTTTATATACTACTTATCTTTGCCACTTAACATTATTACTAATTCTAAAGTAAAATGTGTTTATTAAAATGTCTTTATTGATTTAGGTGAAAAATATAATTTTTCTCAGTCCTCCAAAAATTAGATTCATTTTTCATGTAATTCATAAGGCAAATATTTATGAACAAAACAAACATTATTTCATAAAAACATTAATCATGTAAAATGTATTTTAAGTCAATAAGTAAGGAAAGAAAAATAGTATCCAAGAAAATATTTTAGGTAAAATGACTAATGTAAAATAAAGTAAATCTTGTCAACACAACCTCTCTCACTATATATCCAGGTTAAAAATCTATTTTTCTATGTCTCACTCTTGTTCCATCTTTTCTGCAAACTTATAGGTAATAAAAATAGGCAACTCTTCAAAACACATGCTTTCTCTTCAATGGGGGCTAGATTTTAGGAATGCCAAAAAAGGCGTTAGAAGAGAAATTAGAAGACAAGAGTGAATAAATGGATCTTTAAAATGCATCCAAAATATTGATTCTGGTACTTGAGTCCCACTCAAACTCTGAGTCACAATAGACTTGGACTATGATATCTAGACTTTCTAGATGCTTTAAAGTGGGCAGGTTATTTTCTTTTAATTACTGAGAAAACTGTTGTTTGCAAAAATGAACATGTGTTCTTCTTGGAACTATTGCGAAAAAGGTAATTCAAACATTCATGAATGGAGATACTTGTGTACATGTCTGGCAGGCGCCTGCTAGGTGCTGTTGTATGAGAGTTTTCCAAACAAACAGAGCCAATAAAAGATGTGTGTGTGTGTGTGTGTGTGTGTGAAATTTGTATATACACACATAAACATATACACACATGATACAGGCTTACGTGTTTGTGGAAGCTAAGTTCCACCATCTGCCATCTGCAAGCTGAAGATCCAGTGAAACCAGTGGTGAAATTTGAGGCCTGAAAGCCAGAGAGCCAATGATGTAGATTCCGGTCTGATTCTGAAGGCCAGAAGCACTGAGGGCAGGAGGTTGATGTCCCGCTTCGAACATTAAGGTAGAGAATGAATTCAATCTTCCTCCCCCTTTTTGTTCTATTCAGGTCCCTACTGGACTGGATGATGCGTATTAGTCGTCCAATTCACTGGCTGATCTCTTCTGGAAACACCCTCACAGACACACCCAGAAATAATGTTTAACCAGCTGTCTGGGCATCCCATGGTCCAGTCAAATTGATGTATAAAATTAACCATCAAATCTGTATAGGTACTATTTCACTTAATTCACAAAGTTATCCTAAAAGTCAATTCTATTCCTTCCATTGTTTGACGTCTCCAAGCTAATAAATAGAGGACTACAATTCCCTGCCATTTCTGCTTGATTACAAAAGCTGTTCACTTTCCACCCAGAAGGCCCGAGTAACAATTTGTTATCAAAATAGCATGTCTATCATTCAACTACTGAGAACTGAACTTATCCTTGAATGGAAATTTTGCAGTTTTTAAAAAAGATTTAAGAAGATTAGAAATCTACAAAACGTTTTTGTCTTCTTCATACATATATTTTTATAACCAATATATCTAATAAAATAATTGAGCTAATATCAGCAATAGTTGCCAACAGGTGATTTTAAATCACCGAGCAGATGAATAGTAATGTGCGTCGTGCCCCTGTCGGCTGAGCTATAAATGATTGCGCAGTACTCCTAAACTCCATAAATTCAGAAAGAAAACTCATATAGGATCCCATTTTTGCAAAACACCCAGGCTTCTTTTGCATAAAAGCGAGAGACTCTAGGGAAACTTACACATTAATATCCATATCAGTAAGGAGAATAAAAATGATTTGGCTAGCAGCATACAAAATTGGGAACATCTGAAAGATTCATAGTCCTGCCCTGTCAACTGAAAAGCATCCAACTCATTTTCCTTTATGCTGTGAATGAAAGTAACTGCAGTGGAGGCTATTCCTGTAGCTGTCAGGAAATAACTTGTCCCATGGTGTCACCAAGGGATGAGACAGGATGTCATACTTCAAAATGGAATTAAAATAAAATAAGATAAAAATATAAATAAAAGAACCCTTTATCCACTGCGAAATTTGAAGTACTTAGTTTTATCCCTAGATGGCTTTTAAATCAACCTAGTGGATTCTGATTTATTAGTAACAGAGTTAGTATTTGGCTTAAGATTTCAATACTCTGCCTTAATCCCTACTAGAATTTCCTGTACTCATACTGTGGAGTTGTATGCTGGAGCAGCAAGTGACAAGTGAAAAAGACCTCCCTTCCTACCTTTTCTCACCTGAGTAACATTGCCATTAAAATTGTGAAACAAATTAAGACAGCAAAACAAACAAACAAAAAATAGCCAATTATTTTAGCCAACACATTTTGCTAGTTTTTAAAGTTTGTCTTTTAAATATTAAAAAATAGTTTTTTTAAAAAGTCATATTGAAATTAGTTTAAATAGAGAGCTTTTTCATTTTAATAAACAAAGTTCCCAGAAATGAGGTATCCAGTCATTTTTCACACTATTTTTCTAATGTCACTAATTCCCCTCCAACATAATAGAATTTTGCGTCATTGACACTCTCATGAGATTCTTATACTATATACCACGGATATAATGTTACAATGTCAAACAAAATAAGCTAGCAAGTCTATGGATATATATGTCAATGATGCAAATATTTCTACTTGTAGAAGTAGCAATATGTCAAGTTAATGGCAAATAATATCAAGGATTTCTCTGGATACTATTTTCTGGAACAAAAATAGTGCACAAAAAAATGTCATTGCAATCCTTTGGAGACAATGATCTGATTATCATGGCTATAATAAAAGGAAGGTTGCTAGTGTTTGTGATCATCTGAATTATTTTTTATATGTTTGAGGAATTGAGATTTTTATATATCTCATTGGAAAGCACCGAAAAGCTTTTAGTACCTTAGAAAGAAAATTTTTGGTCTCATAACACGGTCCAAATCAAGAGAAAGGGAGGCATTTCAGGGATTTTAACATCAAGAGAGCATGCATTGTTTTACACTGTGCCTTGTTTGAATTTGATTATTACTTGTTGAAGTAATCATCAATATCCTAGGCTGCCATGCCTGTTGATAGGGGTCTTTTGACTTTGGCAAAATTTGTATTTGACATAGTTAGATGAGTTCATAAAACTTCCAAAGCATGATTTTTTTAAATGAGGCATGACCTTAATCAGATAAATAGAGGAAAGGAAAAAAAAGGTCATCTGTGATTTATGTAATTCTTTAAGTGTATTCAAGGTAATGCCACAAGGAGAGTAATTTGACCTTACTGGGTAAAGCAATTTATTATAATATAAATAAAGATATTTTTGGTGCCACTCATTTAAGTTTCTGCACATGGATAGGGTCCAAAATAAAACATTGAAATTCATGATTCTAAATTATGTGAGCTATTTAATCATTACTGCTGGAGAACCAGACACAAGAAGTAATTTTCAGCAATGAAGTTATTAGAGTGATGGTAAAGTGGCCAAGAGAGCCCATCCTGGAACACCACTTGAAGAAATAATCCAAATAATATCATAGCCCCTCAGGAGGAAGATAAGCTTATGTACACAAACACATGTGTCAAACCTTTCAAATAGTTCAAAGTACTTTTAACATGTTTTGTAATACTATTCTTATGATCAAGATAAGGGCAAGAACCATTCACATTTTGCATGGGGAAATGAACACAAGCTCTAGGCACCATAGTTCTTTCTGACTACCTAAATGGAAAATGTGGAGTTTACTTATGTCTAAAATTTTGTCTGAAGTATCCCTGTTTTTACTTACTTTAGGATAATTCAAATGTTCACATAAAATCAGACTATTTCTCCTTAACATTCTACTTCTTTCTCAACCCAATATTTCTTCACATATCAAATTGAAATTAATCCTAGCTTTTCTAATGGCTTCATTTAGATTTTTTTCTTATAAAATTCCATTTCAGGTATGGGGTCTGCTGAAATCAGACCCAATGTACATTTATGTTTATAAGCCAATGTAGATTTATTTTTATTCAACATTTATTATGTTCCAGGTAATCTTATTTCTTACAGTAATATGAGCTTTTGAACCCTGTTTTAATAGGTATGAAATCTGAGACTTGGAGATGATATACACATTTCCAACATAAAGCAGGAATTGAAAATATTCCAGGTATAATTCAAGTATGTATTCAGTTCCAAAACCTGTGCCCTTCAAAGAGCCTCCTTTCTCTCACAGTCCAACCATCCATCCACCCATCGATCCAGAAAAAAATCTTTTTAATGAGAAAATAATTTTTTGAATTTGCCATTAGTAATTGCACTTTTGATAGAGAGAAACAAAATAAATGATTACTTGGATTGTTGTCTTATTTTTACCACTACTTTTTACCTACAAACTAGGTTGTATATTTTGGACAAGGGTGAAGCACAAGGGGAGGTCTTATATCTTCTTTAGGATTTTCATATTTAACAGTTAACCAATTCATACATTCATGCAAACAGGTGGATCGTTGGGTTTAACACATGTGGGGTTATTTCTTATGCTACCTCATTTTTTTCCCTTAGGTTTTTATTGAACTGAATATTTAGCCTGGACATTATGTATTTGTAAATGAATTTTCCAATAAAACTATATTAAACCCTATTACATTGGCACTTTGCCTTAATGTAATGTCAGTCGATTCATTGTTCAGAATGAAATTATAATCCTCTTCATTCCCAACATGTTCTGATACATGACAGAGAATTCTTTTAAACTGTAGCAGTCAGTAATTTTAAGACATAAATTGTTCATAAACATAATTTTAACATGTTAGTCTACTTTTTGTTTCTCATAAATAAATCTCCAAGTAAAGAACTTTATGTAGAAATGTTTTGGTGAAAATGGAAGATGCTGCAAGTACTATTATTTTGTGAGATGATCCTCTATAGGATTTTTATAAAAGCTTATGAGAAATAAAAAGCACATATTAATGTAGAATGTGAGTAAGAATTCTATTTTCAAGGAAATGACAAAATTTTGTAGTCATGTTTAATTTACATAAAGTTAAAGAAAAGCTGAAGACACTACCTTGTAATTCCACTTGAAATTTTAAAGTAGACTATCTATTTGGGGGCTCCATTCTGAATTTTAAATGTCAAAATCTATCAAACAACTGAATATACTTTTTTAATATTAGAGAAAACATTATTTGCTCATTGAAATGGTGTGCTTCTGTCAATTAGTGTTACTCTGTAATTAGTATTACTGCAATGTGTTGTACCTGTTAATCCTTGAAATGATACTTCTTTAAAAATCTCCCTTAAAACTTTTGAGGTGTACTAATAATCGTCTCTTCACTTATATATTTCCTATTGATAGTGTCCATTCATACTCCTCTCCACGAATCCTGGCGCTTATCTAAAATTTTGATCTTCGGAACAACCATTTTCAGCAAATGCCATGAACCAATCCCTTCTCTTTGCTTTCGTGTCTTGATATCTCGATACATTTCTTTCCTTTCTGAAAGGATTCCTGTGGTGATTTCTGAGCTTTTCTTGACTTCTCAACTTGCCTATTCCCTTTACTTAGAAAACGCATTTTACTTTAGCCAGTTCTAGGACTGGGGCTGAGTGAAAAATAAAAATACAGGCCCTTTGTTAAAAAATTATTCATAATTTCATGATGGCAGCAGCAGAGCCAAGTGTGGGACCCTGTAAGTGTGACGACTTGCGCAATGTGTAGGTCTCCGCCCATGAAACAGGTCCTGGTTGATGCCATTTGTTGTTATGCTTCAGCACGTCTCTTACTGTTTTGGTACACCCTTTTCCATGACTGTATCTTTCATTACCGCTCTCAGATTTCCTTTTTCTTTTTTTTTTTCCCAGCAGTGTAGCCCCAGAGGCTTGAGCTGCAGAGACTCTTACCTGTTCTCTTCCTATTTTCCTGAAAGAAAGGTCAGAAAGAGCAAATATTTATCATTTTTTTCTTTTCTTTTTTCTTTTTTATTTTTTCCTTTCTTTTTTGAGACAGGGTGTCACTCCAGCTGCCCAGGCTGGAATGTCTGGTGCAATCTTGGCTCACTGCAGCCTTGACTTCCTGGGCTCAGATGATCCTCCCACTTCGGCCTCCCGAGTAGCTGGGAATACAGGTGTGTGTCCCCATGTCAGGCTAATTTCTATATTTTTAGTAAAGACATGGTCTCATCATGTTGTCCAGGCTGGCCTCAAACTCATGGGTTCAAGTGATACACTCACCTAGGCCTTCCCAAGTGCTGGGATTGCATGTGTGAGCCACCATGCCTGGCCGTGAATGTCTCTTAAAATATTTTTATTATAAAGCCTCTTGCAAGACATTCTTAGTATTAAATCCGAATTGATCATTGAATTAAGAATCATACCATCAAATATTGTAGCATGACTTAATTTTGTTGAGGTAATAGGTGCCAGTCTACTTAAAGTATGCATGTATTCAATGTTGGTTACATTCATTTGAAAATTAATTTGACACCAGTGTCTGTGACTGTGATGGCAGACATTCCAGAGACAACTGTTTAAAATCAGAGTGCCAAAATATTAATCTTCATCGTCATTAACAGGGCGAATCTCTTCCTTAGGTGTAGCATTGTTTTCAGAATTAAATAGCCTATAACCTGCTTCTGCCATGTCTGATCTCTGTCCTGGTATCTTCTGGGAACCGTCTTCTTCAGTATATTTTTTCTTTCTATATCTCAGTCTCTGTCTAGTTTTGCTTTTCATATTTCTAAGGTAACAGTGGTTAATCTGATAACCCATCATATGGAAAAAATAGAAAAGATATTTACTGAATCATCTATTCCTATTTTCCCCATGAGATAAATGTATTTGTTTTGTCTTTGTTTTTTTATGGGTTTTTTGGCTTGCTCTCTGAATGAGGCAATGAATTCTAGCTTACTGGCTCTGTCAAAGG
This sequence comes from Cebus imitator, assembly GCF_001604975.1. Classification (NCBI taxonomy): domain Eukaryota; kingdom Metazoa; phylum Chordata; class Mammalia; order Primates; family Cebidae; genus Cebus; species Cebus imitator. The sequence goes on along the minus strand of NW_016107420.1, from coordinate 4,031,722 downwards.
GAAGGTATCAATGAAATTACTAATTTAATTCCAGTTGAATGGAAAAAAATTGGTAACTAGTTGTGGTGGATGTGTGGAATATTCCTGGACATTTTCCCCAGAGTAAAGTTATATACTTATTTGCCTTATTTATTTGTGCTTAGGCCCAATACTGGGTCTCGCAGGGTGGCAACATAGAATAGAAAACCTTAGTTATTCTTCACTCTGTCTTTTATGCAAAGAGAATGTCAGTGACAGCTTATTCCAGCACTGACAAAAACGTATTTATTCTGTATTTCCATTTACAGTGAGTTTTAGGCTTTATTCATTCAGAATTAGTAGTTTTTGCCAACAATTATCCTATCTTGAACAAAAAATACCTGATTGAAACAATGTAAGACTTCAACTACAAGGCAACACATATAGAAAATCTAGAAGAGTAAGATATCAGCAATTAGCACAGAAAGTGATGATGAAATACACAGAAATTTAGGTGTAGAACAATTCATTAAATGTTAAAATGTACTTACCAAATATCCATACTTCACTGTAGATCAAAATAGATATAAACTATTAATGTTGGCTCCTGATAGCTCATCTTTATGTCAGTAATATCACTTTTACTTATTCTTGGCCGCACCTTCTGTAATACTATTTTCTCATAAAATGTAAATGCTTAATGGGAGAGCAACAGCCTCCTATTTATCACAAGTAATATAGTATATTCTATTGCACATTTTCAGTTATAATGATCTGTTGCAAATTGTGCTAATTTAAGATTTAATTGGTTATGTTTTCATAAGTGTTTTTAACTATTTTTCTTTAGTTATTTTAGAATACCTTGCACACCTTCCATGTAGAATCAAAAAATATATAACTAAACCAAATTTTTTCAAATCTGACACTACTCTTATTTGAATATTTTAAATGAAAGTGTGTGTGTGTTTTGGCCTAAACTACTTTAACAATTGCCTCACTTTTTCATTTGTTCTACTATTATGTATAAACTAATATAATGGAAATTTTATGAACAATCTAACATTTGTTTGGGGATACACTTAAATTTGCATGAGAAAAAATATTTTTATTTTTCTGAAACATTAAGTATTTGAAAAAGTTCATAACACTATGTTAACATGGTAAAATTTATATATATATATATATATCCTTTGGTAGATGCTGAAGTTAAATATTCCTTCAAAATATATGTTAAAATTCATATTTAGAGGATGACAAATTTAAAAGTAATAAATATCAGAGTGAGGAGCTATAGATACACCATAAATAACACATAAAAGTTAATTATTGCATCAGAACTTAGTTTTAAATTTTCCAAACTAAAATCTATCTAGAAACAATTGCTCGTAGGGAATACCACATTTTTATGTTTTTTAAAGATTGTTTAATCTGTTTGGAACCTAATAAGTATACATGTCTGAAGACTAAAGACAGCTATGGAGATTTTCAAATAAAAATGTTTTGCTTACATTTAATTTGATTGACACATTATGCTTGAGTACTTTATTCACAGCCAGACTTGCCTGAGTACTTATTAGTAGCCCAACCAATAATTAAGCTAAATTTATGACATTTTATAACTCCTTATGTCTGATCAAATGGTATCATTAAAAATGTATTTGCTGAAATTTAAGCCATTAATGAAGCGAATGTTCATAAGGAATACTACTACTGAGGGAATGTGTTCTCTTTCCAGGTCCACAAGGGGGCGTAGTTTTAAGGGCAAGAACCTCCTAGAGCCATGCCCCCCTCCCATTTCTCTCCATCCAGGAGATTTAAAGGTCTCTGTTTTAATTTTCCTGGGCATGGGTAAGGGTCAAAAGTCAATCACTCCAGCGGAAGTTCCAAGGAACTCCTTTCATTGGCCCAGGGTCTTAGAGAAGGTGGGGGTTCTTCCCAGGTTAAAAGTCCCCTTCTTCCACACCCCTTTGGACTCCATGTTTGGATCCTCTTCCATGAACACCCCCTTCGTGGAAGTCTGGATTTCCCCTCTGGAGTCCCCTTCCACACTCTTGTGGAAGCCTGTCTTCCCCTCCTAAACTCCATCTCTCTCTCAATTCCCTTCTACTCAGTGTAGAAGCTGCTTTCCTTTCCTTGATTCCAACTTTCTGGATTCTCTCATTCAGTGTAAGAGTTAGCTGTTTCTTTCTTTCTCTCTATCTAAATAAATCACTTTCTGCAAACACTTTTGAGTCTGGCATTTACTTTTATGAGTGCACTGCACCGCGGTCTCTTCTCCCATTCTTGGGGAGTGATAGACCAAGAACCTGGAGAAAAATCCTCTCAGGGGAACTGAGGGCTCCCCTCAACCCCAACATTACACTACTGCCATAGTTTTAAGCTGTTTCCATTTTCTCTAAGAATGCCTTAGCTTTCCAAACCATTTTCTCTTAGCAAAACCTGTTATAGGTGATACACCTTATAATCAATTTGAAGTGTCTTTAATGGTTCAAAAGCAAATTTTATAAAACTCTTAAATTTTTATTCTGCTTTAAACATTTTAATAAATCACTGTTCTTATCCTTAAAGGAAGCCACATGGTAGATATTGCTAAGAAAAATTAAATTTAAAATGTCTCCAATGTACAACTTACATTCAAAGATTGAATAAAGATGGGATTTCATAGTTATAACTTATTGAATGGACCTAACAATAACATTAGAAAAAAATCTGGTTACTTGTAAAATTATTTCTTCACACTAGCCGCTATTATATTTATGCTTTGAATGATACAGCTAAGAGGTGGTGAAAAATATTTATAATCGTAGATCATCAGGATAAAATAGGGACAATGTGGTTTAATCACTTTATTATTATTATTATTTTTTGAAATGTGCTTAATGGAAAGGATGAATGACTGCCTTGCTTCAAAAATTAAATTCTATTTCCTTGAGTGAAGGATTCGAGTATTAACATAACATTCTATTTATGTGAGTTATGCTATAGTTTTTGTCATTTTTTATGTTACAGTGCAAGTAATGCTACTGATTTATAGTTGCATTTTTAAAGGGCAATGGTATACTGAAACCAGAGACTGAAGGAAGCTAAAAGTCATATTTGTCAAAAACTTAGCCTTGACATAGTTTATGATCATTGACTATTTGCCCTATTTATAGGGCTGCATTTAAGAGTAAGCAATCTAGCAAGCTCAAATATGACTGATGTTTGCCTATTTGTTACTTTTCAGTGTTTCATTTTTTGGTTAGATGGTTATATCAGCTATATAAAGTTATGCAGAAGTTAAAGAATGCATAGTGCTTTCCATTTTCATTGTACTTCTTTGAAAAGAATTATTTTCACAAATATTCTGCTTGGGTTTTACCAGCATCCACTATAATCAGCGTAATTTTTAACCTCAAATGAATTATGAATACCTTCTTCAGTTGTGCAGTTGACATGTTAAATGGTTGTGTGAGGACTTGAATGTTATGGTCTGGTATATAAGGTAATTATCACCAATGGGAAAAACATTTCTGCTTATAAATTATGAGGGTTTGAGAACTTGAAACTTTTATAAGTAAGATTACTTCTAAGTTGAACTATAAAAATTTAAAACTAAACAACAACTTCTTATTTAGCGGAATATCTGAAAACATAGGGAGTGAACCTATATATTACTATTCAAAAGCTTAAAATTATAAACATATTTTCATTTATCTTTTAGACTCACAGAAGTTAGGAATAATAGCTATATTTGCTTTAGTTTTTCAATCAATAGTTATCAGTACATTTTAATTCTGATTGAAAACTTTAAACAACAATAAAATATTACTTTGATATATCTACAAATAAAACAAATCAATCTGATGTTGCAAACACCACAACGTAGTTAACAAAGGTCTAGTCGGAGCAAGCAGATACAGCAAGTTACTCGAATATTGTCAGTGGAAGGGGAGGCAGAAGAACCACTCATTAAGCTCAGTACTAGGCAAATGAGACTCAATGATTATAGCATCCAGTTAGGCTGATTGGACTGACTACAGTAAATTGGACAACTAGAGTTGTCATTCCATAGAGGCATTATGCCATAGTTTGAATCAAGAATGAAAATGAAAATAAACTAAGATACGGTTTCCAGTTTGATAGGTACACTAGATAATATGCTCCAACCTAGAAAAGAAATGATTTTCTGTTACTGAGGGGAAATTCAAGTGGTTAGGGTTCTAGTCTCCAAAACATAACAATACTAAGAATAAAAAATATTGAATTAGTAAAGCTTAATCTATAATTACTACTTACACTAGGCAAGAAAGACAGTTTATCGCAACTGACCTGAATAATAGAGTTGGATGGAAGGAAGGAAGGCTATTTATTCGAGACACCATGTGAGAACTGTGAAACACAAAGGGAAAAGGCAGTTTCATTGAGAATAAAATATTCATGTTGATAACTTACATAAAACAAAAGATGGAGTGTTTTCTGCAGGGAAATTACTTTCTTTGATGAGCTCCATTTATGCATGATGGAGATTTAAATTTTTGAAAACCCCCTTGGTTATTTTTTCATCCTTTCAATTCTGGTGGTTTTAATTTCAGACATAAACAGATGTAAAATTTTCTTGCTAAAAGCTCCTTACACTGTTTAAAGTTGGATTTATGGCATAGGGAAAAAAAATAAAATGCCTTCTTACAATGACAGTGAGTAGGAAATCAATAGTTAAGGCATCAGTTTCATGAATCCCACAATAAGCAGTGGCTCCATTTGTTTTGATACTGCCCAATGATAAAATATATCTTCATTTACTTTGCTCATTTTTAACATTGTTTTGATTGAAGCATATTCTTGAGGGATGCTGAGTATTATATCTGCTAACTAGCAGCTTGAGTTCTGGAAGCAATTTTATTTAAGTGAAATCTATTATATAATGACTTTGTTGAGTGGCACAGGCTGCATGTTAAGGTTCAGATCTTAACTTCCTGAGGATAGAAAGCTATCGGTTTATCTGATAATTTAATATGGGAGACATTTTAGAAACTTCACTAGCTAGCAAGGATTTGTATCTTACCTATTGCCTATTACCCTAATCAAAAGAGAAGGAAAAGATAGAATGTACCTCGTCTCTAGAGACTTAGGTTCCAATGGTAGAACATCAGATTAGAAGGGAAAATAAATGTGTTGATGCTTCTTTGATTGTGCATCACAGAGCCAACATGCAATCTGACACAGCTTAAAAGGGTTTACTAATATCAGACTCACAAAGGGCTGGAAAAAGAATAGGCTGGAGGAGAATGTTTACAAGCTGATGTACATCAGCAAGGCTTTCACAGTGTCTGCATGAAACTGATTCACTAAAAGCAAATCTTTATGGAAAGGTACCTTGCAAAATAACTATTAACAAAACTGTATATTATTACCAAGTGTGAAAAATAGATACCTGTGCTGGTAGAACGTGCATTAGAATAGAGTACTAAATTTGCTGCATTAAAATAGGTCACAAACCTCTTGAAGTGGCTCAGTTTTGCACTCCTGGGCAGCAAGAATCTAGCTAATAGAATCAGTACTATGCTTTTACTCCTTATATCTAGCAAAATCTAGTGATTGCAAGATGTATTGGAAACTCAGAAAATGTACACAAACACGCACACACATTTTTAAATCCTCATTAATTATATAGTTATATAATTTTTACATGGATTCATAAAAGAATAATGTTTAAGAAATGAAAGTCTTTAAAATGCCTCTGCCTCTAAATTTGAGACAGTGGTTTTGTCAAACTGCTGTTCATTTGATAAATATTTATTGACTCCCTGGAGATCCAGAGATGAATGTAACCCCCTTATACTCTTAAGAATCTCACAGCTAGATGAGGTAGAGAAATAAGTCAATCAACATTTTTATAACTTAAAATGATAAGCCTAAAGGACAAGTTGTTACATGAGTGTGCTTTACTCAGTCTAATATGTAATAGGAGGTTTTGGAGATGGTGATGTAGAGTCGAATTCTGAAAAGTAAATGAATGGGAGGCTGTGTGGGTGTAGGGCCATAAGGTTGACAAGACACTGAGATCTGACAAAACTTCATTTTAAAGATAAGAGGATGTGCAAACAGTTTCACGCTCCTGCAACAAGGCAGCTGGGAGGGTGGAGAGTGTGCAGGCTTGGGAACCAGACCTGGGATGGGGCCTGATCTCTGCTCAACCACTATTTCGTGGTCTTTGCAAGCATTTAACCTTTAATGTCATTTCTTTATTAGCAAAATGTATTTAATAATATCTTATATTTTAGGTTCATCGTGAAAATATGTTTTATACATGGTACAGAGTTTCAATCAATATTATTTAAAGAGATTATAATTATCAAAAATGACCTTAACCAGACGTTCCCAAAATGCAATTATTTCAGGTATTTTCAAAGATGTTGAGGACTGGATCTTGCCCCTCAAGATTCTGATTTAACTACACAAAGTCAGATTTTAGACTGAAAGAGAATACAAAAAAATCTGAAAAACAAGTGTCAGTCATGAAAAAGGAAATAATTGAAAAAATGTTGTCTTTACCAGGGAAGCCTGTAAATATACTAAGAAAGAGATTTTATTTATTCCATAGAACAGAAAGACTATTAATAGACATAGTTGAGAACCATTTCCAGGCTGTATCCACTTCAAAATAGTTGACTTTAGCAGCTAAATAGCAAAAGTAAAGTTTCTGTATTTGGAAAGTCTCTTCCGATATGAAGTACAACAATTCGATGCCTTTTTATGATAGAAAAGGTTATAAGTTTTATTTCCTCAAATGTCATGGAAGGAGCATGGAAGAGGTAGTGAGGGAATCTAATTTTGAGGACAAAGAGTCTTAGAGCATTTAAAAGTACCACAGTTTAGTCTCTAATTAGTATGCATCTCAAAGAGACAGAGGCCCTGCTTTGAAGATCTGAAATGCAGCAAAAGCAATCCTGCCTAAGCCTTTAACCATGGGTTTGATGACTAGAAACGATATTTTTAACCACGTTAGGAGTAAAAGAAATAGGCTGAACTACAGCAGAAAGAATTTAAATACGTAGTAGAGCGAGTGACAAGCACCATTTGAATATTAAAACAACTTACTTTTTTTTTCTGTACTATCATAAATTAGCCCTGATACTCTATCCTGGTTACCAGGGAAGAAATTGGGGGCCAGAAACATAGACTCGAAGGTTAAAGACGAGAGAAACTGAAAAGAAACAAAATTCCTCTTATTGGATTAGAATTTTAAAGGTCTAAAGTTTTACTTTTTTCATGAAAAACAACTATGCTGATAGTTCCATTATGTAAATAAAGTATAAAACGTTACACTTTTGTAATTGACATCTAGAACCTCCACATAAACAAATTATTTACCCATATATTGTTTTTCCCATGAAAATACTTCAGGCTAATTGGATAATAATTAACCACATTTATTTTCTCCCCTTGAAAGTCTTTTAATATTACAGAAATATTTCCCTATGAAATATATAATTGTTGAAATATTTCCCACCTAAAATTATCTTAATTACTTTGTGCCACTCTTGGGGTAGAAATATGTGTAGCTGCATCATTTTAATAAAATTATCAAACAAGATTTTATTAAAAATCTACTTGAATTAAATGCCATGCTAAGCAACATCTATAAAGTAATTAGAAATTAAGGATGGAATGGAAATTCAGGACTGGACTGTAATTAGAGCATATAAGCCTCATTGTCAGCAATACGTATTAATTTTTTGCCCTTCTTCACAAACTACTCACAGACTTGTAAATTTGCCTATGCATGCTGTTTATTTTTTGTTTGGTTTGGTTTGGTTTTGGTTTTAAGGATTTTTCAGCATTTACACAAAATGCCATTACAGCCTGACATTTGCTTCACCATTTAAATAGATGGAGGGCTTTGTTGCTGTTGTTATTACAAAAACTATTTTCAGGTAAACAAATCCAGTGATCATGGTTCAGTCTTCATCTTATTTGACTTCTCATCTCGCTGTGGAAGTGTGCATTTCCCTGATAATTAGAGGAGCTGAGAATTTTTCGTATACCTGTTGGCTATTCGAATGTCTTCTTTTTTTCTTTCTTTCTTTTTTTTTTTCTTGAGACAGAGTCTTGCTCTGTTGCCAGTGGCACGATCTCAGCTCACTGCAACCTCCCCCTCCTGGGTTCAAGCGATTCTCCTGCCTCAGCCTCCCAGGGAGCTGGGACTACAGGTGCACGCCACTACGTCCAGCTAATTTTTTTTTATTTTTAGTAGAGACGGGGTGTCACCATGTTTGCCAGGATGGTCTCGATCTCTTGGCCTCGTGATCTGCCCACCTCGGCCTCTCAAAGTGCTGGGATTACAGGCTTGAGCCACCATGCCCAGCCTTGAATGTCTTCTTTTAAGCAATGTCTATTCTATCCTTAATTCTTACCTTTCCTTTACCCCATATTTCTAATCCTTCTGTATGACCCATTGTTTCTGCTTCTTAACTATATTTCAAATAGGTCAGTTAGTCTCCACTTTTACTGGTCTCATTCTTTAACACATGACCAACATCTTATATCTGGTCTCCTCCAAGAGCCTTCTTGTTAATATCCCACTTACGTGATTCTAGTGGGTACATAACACGTGATATTTTTTATCACTGCATTTTGTGTGTATTCTTTGTAGCAACCATCATGAATTTTATATGAATATTTATGTTGAATTCCATATGTATATTTTTGTGTTTATTATCTCTCTAAGCAGATAAACTCTAAGATAGACTTGTGCCTTTTACTTCATCGGTCGATATAAACATTTTTAACATGACTGTTATACATTAGAAGGTCAATAAATATTGTTTTTAATGTGTGACTGACTTGCATAAAGACCAAAAACGTAGTGCTGTGGTTACTAACCCCTCAGAAAAATCTATTTCTAAGAAAAAAAAAAAATATATATGTATATATATGCATATATATTCATCAATTGAATATGTATCATATTATATTTAGAAACACATCTATAGAAGAGACATTTGCTGTGAGAAGTAATAGACAATGTTGATTTTATATTGATTTTTGTTGATTTTAATACTGTTTTTGACCAGCTTTTGTTACTCTTTGAGGTGGTAGTGGTGGTGGCTTTTTTCCTATTTAAAAAAAAAAAAACAAAAAAAAACCCAAACTAGCAATTTATTTAAATCATTTCAGTGACTCAAAAGCTATCTCAAAGTACATTCATTTACTTCATAATTTATTGTTATGTGTTAGTGTACTTCATTTTATAAAGAAATAAACTATTTAATTGTTTTAATGTGGATTTTAAATAGAATGTTAGAAACTCCTCTAGAGCAATACTGAAATTAGGTTGTAGTAAACACTGTCATATTTTCAGCAACTGGGAGAAACTGCTGAATGAATGAATTCAGCTTTAGTTAGTACCAACATAATAAAATGGCTACAGTCAATGGCATGAAAATGGACACAAGTGCAGATTTGGTAAAGTGATAAGGAAAGGAGCAAGACTATAGGATTTTACAGATAACTCATCTGATGAGAAAAGAAGGCAAAAAGTTGGCAGTAAAAGAGAGAACAGTGATGGGATAATAGACAGATGGAGAACCAAATACAGCAAGAGAGGTGAAGGAGAGTTCTCCATGTTTGAAGGCAGATGAAAGTCACTGAAGTGGAAAAATTAAATGCGGCAGACAGTGAGGAAAACATAAGAATCATACCACTCAGAAGCTTCAGTGCCTTTCCTAGTTCTGTAGAATAATTTGGATATCACAAAATATTTTCACATAGTTGTTGTATATGACCTTTATACAAACTATTTAAGTATGGGTAAAGTGAGACAGGTGGTTCTATTCCCATTTCACAGATTAGGAAACAGAAGCTCAGTTGCTAGGGTCATGCAGCAGGTAAATAACATAAGGGAGAACAGAAGTATTCTGGCTTCTACAGTTTTATACTTTCCACTACACTATGTTGACAGTGTGGTATTAATCTTGAAACAGGAGGAGATTGAAATCTGCTGTGAAAAGGAATGCATTTAAGGCAATGATCCAAAATGAGTCTCTTTTCCCACCCACACACTTGAACGATTACTATAGCCTAATAAATTTCAGTAAACCAGGAGTGTAGAAAGAGATGGCTGTCATGAAGGGGCAAGGGTAGCATTCATTTGTGTGTGTGTGTGTGTGTGTGTGTGTGTGTGTGTGTGTGTGTTAATGTACTGTAAGTAAACCTTCTACCAATTATTGGAAATACATTGATGAACAAAAATAGCCGGAGTCCAAGCCTTCCTGAAGTCCATTTTCCAGTGCAAAAAGTAGGCTTTTTGTCAAACAACAAAAATAAATTTTGAAGTACAAAATCAAATATAAAGGCAAAGTACACAATGCTATGAAATAATTTTACATGGGTCTCAAAGAGCTGAGAAGGCCAGGAGAAACTTGCTTATCTAGAAGGATGGCAATTGATTTAAATTCTAAAGAAGGACTAAGAGTGAAATATCTGAGAAGAATTAGGGCAGGCACAGAGCTTGCTAGGAAGACTTATATATGAATAAATGAAAGAATTTAGTATGACCAAACAATTTGGTGTGCTAATATTCCTGCACCCTGAATTAAAACCAACATAGTAGAATTCTCTCTTCATTTTAAATAGCTATGTAGTGAAATTCAGCCAGAAAATTCTGATTCAATACTATTTCCTAGTGATGACTACCCAAAAACCAAAGTATGACAAATTTAGTTCATTGAGCTTATTGATTTTTATTTGAGATCTGTGACTCAGGGAGCATCCCATGTAAAAATGGAGAAGTGCTATGTTGGACATAGCTGAACAGTTGTCTTTCGTAAAGTAGGAACAAGAAAACAGATAATCAAAAGAGCAAATTTGTTAATACCAGGTACTCCAGGTCATTTTACTTGCAAGCGTTAGAGGCGACTTCCTTATTTCAGTGGAGGTTGACTGGGTTCTTTCCAATCACTTGTTGAAGCTCCTGTTTTCAGAAAAAAACTGGTCTGTCTGAGGATTTATTTACTTCCTTACAGCTTCAGTGATTGCTCCATTTTGGTTTGGTCTGTTGAAATTCTAGGGCAGAATCTCAGCCCAGAACAATGGCCTCCTGCAAATTTAAATTAACATGACTCAAAAATAGAGAATAAAATGATTTCTTTAAAGTAATAATTTCTGGGAGGATATATATGTGTTTATGTTTGTGTGTGTGTGTGTGCATGTGTGTGTCTGTGTATTCTTGCAAAGGTCTTACAATGTTTTGCACATTGCAAGCAGTCATAAAATAATAATTAGTTAATTATTTCAGCATATATTTATTGAAAACCTAGCAAGTGCAATATGTGCAAGCACTCCACTGGAAGCTCTTATCAGCTTTCTTTTTTCCTTTTTTTCTTTTTTTTTTTTTTTNTTGAGATGGAGTCTCACTCTGTTACCCAGGCTGGAGTGCAGTGCTGTGATCTTGGCTCACTGCAACCTCTGCCTCCTGGGTTCAAGCAATTCTCCTGTCTCAGCCTCTTGAGTAGGTGAAATTACAGGCTAATTTTTGTGCTTTTAGTAGAGACGGGGTTTCACCATGTTGATCATGCTGGTCTCGAACTCCCAACCTCAGTATCCGCCCCTGTTGGCCTCCCAAAGTGCTGGGATTAGGGTCATGAGCCATCGCACCTGGCGTAGCTTTTAATCCTCTAGTATTTGATCAACAAGTGGCCAGGATGCAGTTAAAAAGAATTCCTCTTGCTTTGGAAAAGCCAATTCCATATATGTTTATATACTTATATTTTCTAGACTTTTAATATCTTTTTTTTTGTCATAGCCTCAGGTAGGACAGGAAAACTATTCTGGCAGTGCTATAGTGCCATACTGTCCAATATGGTAGCCATTTGCCACATGTGGCTATTGAGTATTTGGAATGTGGCTAGTACAACTAAAACCTGATTTTTTATTTTGTTAAATTTTAACATAAATGGCTGCATATGGCTAGTACTGCTTGCACAGTGACACTTCAAAGGGATTCAGAAAAAGATTGCTAAGTTCCCACTGCAATACTTTTGATACATTTGGCATGAACTTGATATTTCTTGTATCTTGTGGCCTGGATGTAATTGAAAGAGATATTTTCTTGGAATAAGGGAAAACTTATCTTGAGAAAAAAATGTAGGTGTGAACAAAAGCTCATTTTCCCAACTCACTTGGGGAATAAAAAGTGAACATGTTGATATCAAAAAATCTGCCAAACACACAGATGAAATTTCACAGGAATTGATTTTTTCAAGAACCCAAAAGAGTTAAAATAAACAATTTTCTTTATGTTTGTCATTTAAGAAACAGCCACTCACAAAAAGATTAAAACCATAAAAATACAGGAAATAAAATTACCTGTGTAATAAACATTTAGAAAAATCAAGTGGTCATTGAAAGAAGATAGACAGAAGATTAATCTGAGGTCAGCCAACTTATTTCTCTCCATTTTATCCAATATTTAGAGTTTCTGTGAGATATCCTTGTTTTCTAAAAAATCCTTTTGAACACAAATGCGTGCAATTGAACTTGTTCATTCAAAATATAGAAAAAGTAAATAAAGTTAAAAGCATATTTTTCTTCTATGTTTATACCACAGCTTTCTAGTAACACTGCTTAGTGATAGCTACTGCCTCTTATTTTTTTGCAATATTTTGGAGCTATTTTATTTACTCTTCTAAAAAATTTACTGGGTGCTTATTTATAGTAAGATAGGCAATGTTCTAAGCACTGGTTTATTGCAGTGGAAACTAAGACAGAAAAAAATACTTTAAAAATTACATTTCATGGGAAGGAAAGAGGTAACAACACAATAAATAAGTAAAATACATGATACGTTAAACAGTGACAAGAGGTACAGATTTTACAGCTATTCCTAAGGCGATCAAGCTGTTGAAAGAAGAAAGGGAAAATATTGTGCCTCACTGGAGAAGATGTTTACATATGGTCAGGAGCTTTAGTTTCAGCAAACACTTGTAGAAAATAGGGAGCAAGACATAATCAAGCAGAGGATTCCACATTCAGCATCTTCTAGGAAAGCATCTTTGCAATGTGGGTGGAGCAGAGCGATCACACGGCAAACACTTCATTGATTAAGTAATTAATACTATCAATTCATTGATTGACTAATCATTGTTGTAATATTCTGCATATTGTATATGTTTTTCCCAGTTGAACATTTTATGAGTTTCTAGGATAGGAATAGGGCTTCTCTCTCTCTAATACCTACAACTCTATTAATCACATATGGATTTTAAAATAATTGCATGCTAGGGTCTTATTATTTCTCTTACAGAATATATTATGTCATACTTACAGAAATCCCTCAACTGCTTTCTTCTCCAGTGTTCTTTTCAATGCCTAAGTTCATTTGGAAATATAAGAATCAGCCCCTTAGTTGGGGACACAAAACAGATTGTTTTGCCCTAAATATAGTTCCATATCGTTAAAACGTGAATTTACTTCATTATAATTCCATTATTGCTTGCTATTATTTTTATAGCAAAAATAATATGCTTATGGAAGCGAACAGTACACTAATTTTGTTTATTAATGAGGACATCAAAGTCTAGAGAGGGGTAAAATAATTTGCCCAAACTCACATGGATGTTTATAGTTACAGCTTGCATTCTCACATACTTACATGAGAGTTACAGCTAGCGTTATACGGTACTTAATATGTGATAGCCACTGTGCTACCTACTTTACAGGTACTATGTAATTTTAATCCTTCCCACAAGTCTGTGAGATAACCGTTATTACCATTTCTATTTTGCTTATAACAAAACTGAGGGAAATAAGTAACTCTTCAAAGTCACACAGCTGCTGAGCAGTGGAGATGGGGTTCCATCTAGATCTTTATACCTCACGCAGAACCCATATGGATAACTGTTTACTGCAATGCTAGAGAGAGGCGGGGAGACATTCAGGGACAAGAAGGTCCTTTAGGAGGCAGATGGGTATGCTGGAAAAAAAAATTCATTATGGCCACTCATCGATTGAATCTCACCTTCAACTAATAACTGAGTATTTGTGAAACCGCCTTTGCAAAAATTATAACAGAGGAAATTGTGACAGTGAAAGAGAAAAGACCTAACCAACTTCATCTTGCATCTAACCTTCAAACTGTCCTTGTTTATTCCTGGGTGTATGTCAAACTAACCTAGGAAAGGAATTTAGTTTATGGTTTGACTCTGAAATGAAATTGATAATAGTCCTTTTCCAAAAAGACCCCCATCTTGCCTCAGGACTAATAAATTAACTGCAAGCTTAGAAATCTAGGAGTCATGCATCCTCTGGCTGCTAGACTCTGAATCTCCCTAAATTGCTCCTGGGGATAACATTACTACTGTAAAGCCTAAGACTAGTGCATGAGATCTTTTGCAGACCCTGCACTCCGTGGTTCAGCTAACATCACCCAGACCAGTACTCTGTCTCAACCAGTTCTGTGATCCTACCCAGAAACAGAAGAGAAAATCTTACTTCAACCCCTACGATTCTATCTCCAGCCTGACCAATCAGCACTCCCCATTTCCAAAGACCTTACAACAAAATGATCTTTAAAAACGCTTATCACAGATAGGAGAGACTGATTTGAGTAATAGTAAAACTCTGGTCTCCCGCACAGATGGCTGAGCGCAAATTACTTTTCCTCCACTGCAATTCCCCTGTCTTGATAAATCAGCTCTGTGAACCTGTTGGGTGGTTACATGTGGGGGCATGCTAAATAACTTTGTGAATCTATTTTATTTTTTGAAAATTGAAGAATCAAATTACAGCTCCATATTTGCTTAATCAGGACCTTGACTTTAATAACATGAATAAAAGTTAGAAGCTATTAAACTTCTCAATTTAATTTGTGAGTAAATTCTTATAGAGTAAATAAGAGAAGCTATTCAGTTGAGGTGAAAACCATTGTATGCCTAAGAAGAACATAGATCATTCTATTTAAAAAACAGAACTTGATTTTAAGTGACATTTTAGTATAAAACCAAAAAAATTTTTTAAGTACCAATGATTTTAAGGTTAAAAGAGAGCATTGAAATTAATAAGGTGCTCATTAATTCACCCCATATTATCTGCTTATTTTTCATTCTTTTCTTTTGCATACATGTGAAATTTTAATTGTGTTTGATGAAGAAAGCCCATATTTTCAGCATGGATCATTATGTATCCACATTGTAAGCATCTAAAAAGTAACTACTTTGCTTGCACATGCAGATCTATAAGTTCCAATGTAGGTTCATAACAGTCATTTAATATTTACAATAGATGTAATTTTATACTTTTTGGAATCTAAAGTAAATTTATTTTGTGGGGTCTCTGAATAGGCTATTGATCTGATGCCATATCTGATTTTTATTGTGGTTACTCAGAAGCAAAGTCTCAGTTACTTTGATTGCTGTATTTTGGCAAACATATTTTTTCAACTTGTTCTTCTGTATATGAAAATGATATGATTTACCCACTGTGGGTTGGAAGTTTTTTCAAGTTATTTTTACATGTTAGTAATGAATTTACAATAAGCATCCAACTTCCCCCGTGGTGAACCCCATGGTGATCAATTGAATGCATTTACTGGATCACCAGCTGAGATATTAGGGTGTAATCTGTGCCTAGGGATCTGAGATTTCTCTGTATAAATTTAATTTACCCTTATGGGGATCAAAAGCTAATTAACACCCCATTCTTTCCAACTGAGCTAAAAGCTTGAAGCAATTAGTATTTGAAAAATATTTTCTTTCATTAATATTTTTTTCAGCATGTAATCTTGATTGGTTTCATTTTAGGCACTGATAGGATGTGCTTTAAAATTAGAAATGTATAGACTATGTTTTTTGTATTTTGTTATTATTGTTACTATTCCCTAATATTTACACAACAACTCCAACAACAACAACAACAACAAACATGTAGCATCCAGGTGCTCATTCCATCCTACTTCCCAAATGAGATGACTAATAACTTTCAAGACATCAATATTATTCTCTCATAGAAGAAGTGAACAAACATTTTAAATCATTAACACAAGGGAGTTTGCCACTTTTCTGTGGGAAAGACATTGTGTACTAGCTGCTTTAGCCTTAAGGCTGTTGATTGGTAACACAGACGTGTTAGAAATAGAGCTGCTAGCAATATTTAACGTGAGCAGTGAATGAATAAACACAGTTTTAAAAATAAGCTTCATCTAAAACATTATGCTATTCTTATCAATTATTATGTACAAGTAAAATGCAAGCCTGTGTGATTATACAGCTTCTTTTATATCTAACCATTATTCATGAAGAAAATATTCAGGAACAGAAAGATGATAAATGTTCGTGGAAACAACTGAGGTTTTTGTTTTGCTTTAAAACACTGACATAATTTGAAAGTATGATATATTACCAAGTCTCTTTATTATAATAGTATGTTGACAAATGATGTTGTGAATAGATAATCTGAAATACTACAAACCAAAGATTAGAAAGAATGTTGTATAATAAGTTAGAATCTTCCTTTTATAAATATCCCTTGCTGGTAGTAAATCAAGTGCTTAACTCTCTCAGTCCATTAATGCAACTTTGAGGACTTTAGAGTGAGCATGAAAAGTATAGTCCATAAGACTACAGTGCATCTAAGGGGGAAGACCCCTATACATACCTTTGTACATGCAAATACTTTTAGCACCAATAAAAATGGTTTTGAGGAAGAGATTAACTTATTTTTTTTTTTTTTTTAAGATGGAGTCTCACTCTGTCACCCAGGCTAGAGTGTAGTGGTGCAATCTCAGGTCACTGCATTCTCCAACCTCTGCCTCCAGGTTCCAACAATTCTCCTGCCTCAACCTCCCAGGTAGCTGGGGTTACAGGTGCCCCACACCACACCCAGCTAATGTTTGTGGTTTTGGTAGAGATGGGGCTTCACCTTGTTAGCCAGGCTAGTCTTGAACACCTGACCTCAGGTGATCTGACCACCTTGGCCTCCTTGCAACATGCTAGGATTACAGGTATGAGCCACCATGCCTGGCCGAGATTAACATATTAGCTTTATAGAAAATAAACATATTCAGATGCTTTTGTTATTACGTTTTCTTTATGGTGGAAAATTGGAAAACATGACTTAGGAAAACAGCATGTAAAATTTGTCAACAGTTATTTATTCTTTTGGCTTAAGTTTTTTTTTTTTTTTAAGCATTTTTGACATCTAATGTTACTGGTAAAAGTTGTATATTAAACCACCTGGCTGTGATTTAACTTCTTTTAATTCAGAAGTTCTTATCTGGGTTTTACATACCTCTACAGGGTTTGTGAAATTCTAGAAATCGCTTTATGTTTGTATTTATTGTATATGGTAAAGTTTTACTACATCTTACTATGTTATTATATGTTGGGTAATTCATTGTGCTCATCATTAAGGTTGCAAAGATGAAAAAGAGCCAGAAGCCTAGAGTTCAGCAAGAGATATATACCAGCAAGTTATATCACAGAAATATAAACAAAGTTCTATAGGATGACATGACGGGAGTGTCTGTCTGTAATGCAGTTAAGGGCATAAGAAATATCATGGAGGAGGCGATCCTTCAGCTTAGTTTTGAAGATTGAGTAGAAGTTTGGCAAGGTTAGTAAACTAAAGGGTACACATATATTTTATATAGTCATATATTTTATGTATGTGGAAAGTTACGTTGGGGGCTGGAACATTGTGGTAAGCTGACTAATGGGACTCCCATATTATCCAGACAATAATCCCTAGAACCTATGAGAATTACCTTCTTTAGGAAAAGGGATTTTGCAGATGTGATTGAAGATTTTGAGATAAGAGAAATTATCCTGGATTATCTGAATGGGACTGAAATGTGATCACAAGTGTCTGGATAAAAGGGAAACAAGGAAATTTGTCTATAGAGAAGGAGAAAGGAATGTGTGGTGGAAACAGAGCTTAGAGGGTATGCTTTGAAGGTGGAGAATCAGCCACAAGCCTAGGAACACAGGCAGTAACTACAAACTGAAAAAGATGAGGCAATGGGTTCCCCTCTCAAATCTCCAACTGGAATCAGCCCTCCAACGCCTTGACTTTAGCCCATATATCTGATTTCTGATCTGCAGAACTGTCAGTTAATACATTTGTGTTGTTTAATACTAATAATTGGTGGCTATTTGTTATAGCAACAACAAGGAACTAATGCAAGCATAAACTCTTACCCTGAAATGCCTCACTTGAATCACATACTCTTGATATTACTCCCATGGGGTTATCTTAATTCCTTCATTAGCATTGTCAATTTGATTGGTTTCATTCAGATGCACACCTCATATATTGCGATCTATATGCATTGAAGTCATTTTTCCCTGTTTCTTGTCCAAAGTGCCATCTAAACTGAAGTTTAAAATGTCCAAGGAAAGACCACATGGCCCAAGAGTACTTTCTTTGGAAAATCACTGAACTTGTTACAATAATATAACAGATGATTTCTAAGATCTGTGTGTCCTCTACTTGGATTTAAATTTCAAAAATATAACTTTAGCATCAACTCATAAAAATAAAATCGTGAATGAGAAATAGGAAGACAGTGAGGAATAAACTAGAGAATTGTATGTAGGAAAGGTTTATTCCTATACAGTGAGAATACAGATAAAGACATACCTCAAAGATGTTTTGGATTTAGAATCAGTTATCTCTGACTGGATAGATGGGATTTTGGAATCAAAGATAACTCTGAAATTTACAACTTGGTCAACTGGGTCATGTGGTAAGGAAGGAAGTTTGCATTTTGAAGAGGTGACTAGTTTTCAATATATTTGGTTTTAGATTATTTGTTGGACCACTGTAAATACTGATATTTAAAAATTAAAATTGATTTGTTCACTGGGAATAAGAGGGAAGAATTGAACCCTCCAGCAATTGTCCCCCTAACAGGAACCCCAAATTGAACAACTATCCACAAAAGAAATCCCCTACGTAAGAACTAGAAATTGGATGAGCAATCATAATACCTTGTTTTAAGATCGCATAAAGCAAAGAGTCACTTAAGAGGGTAGGAACGACAGTCTTGAATCACATTCATGACTCCTCCTTCATGCTTCAGCAGAACAATATGGCTCAGAGAGAGAGTTTCTGTGGTTGGGAGAGGGAGAGCAAAGTGATTGTCAGACTTTGCATTGAAACTTGGTGCTGTCCTGTCACAGAAGAAAGCAACACAGTGCATAACTCAGTTGGTGCCAATAAAGGGAACATTTAGGCCAGCCCTAGCCAGATGAGAATTGTCTATCCCAATGGT
The DNA here is from genome assembly GCF_001604975.1 of Cebus imitator. Classification (NCBI taxonomy): domain Eukaryota; kingdom Metazoa; phylum Chordata; class Mammalia; order Primates; family Cebidae; genus Cebus; species Cebus imitator. Next base: position 4,012,515 of record NW_016107420.1, on the reverse strand, counting down.
TGGTGTCTGCATTCCAGCTACCCCCACCACCACAGGCCAAACTTCTCTGGGGTCCTAAATCAACTTGAAAGGCAGTCTCGACCACAAAGGCTACAATTCCTGGGCAAGTCCTGATGCTGTGCTGGGCTCAGAACCAGTGGACTTGAGGTGCATGTGACCCAGTGAGACAAATACCATCTGGGGAAGCCCAGGGAGTGCTTATGTCACCTGTCTCCCAACTCCAGGCAGTGCAGCTCATCGCTCCAGAAGAGGGAAGAGAAAAGAGGACTTTGTCCTGCAACTTGGATACCAACTCAGCCACAGTAAAATAAAGCACCATGCATAGTTCCGAAGCCCACTTTCCAGGCCATAGCTCCTGACGTAGACCCACCTGGGCCTGAAGGGAACACATTGCTCTGAAAAGTAGAGCCCAGTCCTGGCAGAATTTACCGTCTGCTGACTAATGACCCCTTGGGACTTTAGTGAACTTTCGGTGGTAGCCAGGCAGCAGTTGCTATGGGCCTTGGGCAAGATCCAATATTGTGTTGGTTTTAGGTGTGACCCAGCACATTCCCATCTGTGGTAGCCTTGGAGGGAGACTCCTTCTGCTTGAAGAAAGGAGAGGGAAGAGTAAAAAGGACTTCATCTTGCAAGTTAGGTACCATCTCAGCCATAGTAAAATAAAGCACCAAGCAGATCCTAAAGCACCTGGTCCCAGGCTCTGGTTCCTGGATGGCATTTTTAAACCCACCCTGGGCCAAAAGGAAACCTGTTGCACTGAAGGGAAAGACCTGGTCATGGCAGGATTTATCACCTGCTGACTAAAAAGCCCATGGGCCTTGAAGAGACATCAGTATTAACCAGGAAATAGTTATCACAGCTCTTGGGAGAGATAATCTGTGTTGGCTTCAGGTGTGACCCAGCACAGACCCAGCTGCAGTGGCCATGGGAGTGCTTTCACCACCCCTCCCCGAACTGCAGGCAGCTCACACTAAGAGAGAGACTCTATTTGTTTGGGGGAAGAGAACAAGAAACTCTGCTGGCACCTCAGGGAATTCTCCTAGATTTTATCCAAGACCACCAAAATGATTCAGCTGCAAGTCTGCAAGAGTCACAGTGTCACAGGGCCTGTAGTACCCCCTACTGCACATACAGCTGCAGTGGCCAGAGGCTTAGATCACAATTCTCAATTCCCTCTGAATACATGGAAGGTCTTCTCAAGAAGGATGGGTACAAATAGGCTCAGATTGTAGCTATTAGAATAAATACCTAACTCTTCAATGCCAGACATCAACAAATATCCACTAGCATCAAGACCATCTAGGAAAACATGACATCAACCAAAAAAAAAAAAACTACACAAAACATTAATGACCAATTCCAATGTGACAGAGATATATATGATCTTTCAGATTAAGAATTCAAAATAGCTGTTTTGAGGAAGCTCAAGGAAATACAAGGTAACACAAAGAAAGAATCCAGATTCATATCAGTAAATTTAACAAAAAGACAGAAAGAATTAAAAAGAATCAAGGAGAAATTCTGGACCTGAAAAATTTAATTGAAAAACTGAAGTATTCATCAGAGTCTCTCAATAGCAGAATTAAATGGAAGAAAGAATTAGTGAGCTTGAAGACATGTTGTTTGAACATACGCAGTTAGAAGAGTCAAAAGAAAAAGAATAAAAAATAAAGTGTGGTTATAGAATCTAGAAAGTTGCCTCGAATGGACTAATCTAAAAGCCATTGGCCTTAGAGAGAATGCAGAGACAGAGATCAGGGTAGAAAGTTTATTTAAAGAGATAACATAATTTTCTGAACTTACAGAAAGATTTTAACATTCAAATGCAAGAGATATGTAGAACATTAAGCAGATTTAACAAAGAAAACTACCTCAAAACATTTAATAATCAAATTCCAATAGGTCCAGAATGAAGAAAGAAACCCAAATGCAGCAGAAGAAAAAAAGCAATATATAAATGAGCTCCAATACAACTGAAAGCAGATTTCTCAGTGAAAATCTTACTGGTAGGAGGAAGTGGCATGTTATATTTAAAATGACAAAGAAAAAAAAAACTTTTATCCTGGAATATTATATCCATCATAAATATCCTCCAAACATCAATGAGAAATAATGACTCTTCCAGAAAACAAAAGTTGAGAAATTTCAACTCCAGACTTTTTCTACAGGAAATGCTAAAGAGAGCGCTCAGATCTGAACGAAAAGGATATTAATGAGAAATAAGAAATTATCTAAAGGTACAAAACCCACTGGTAATAGTAAGTACACAGAAAAACACAAAATAATAATACTGTAATTGTGGTGTACAAACTACATGTATCTTGAGTAGAAAGACTATGAACTTGTCAAAAACATTAACTGTAACAACTTTTTAAGACATCGTATGATAAGATAAATAAAAACAACAAAGCTAAAAATTGTGAAAGGAAGTTACAGTTTAGAGCTTTTCTTAGTTATCTTTTTGATTGCTTGTTTATTTTTTATTTTTTAAAGATGGGTTTAACTATATTGGCCAGGCTGTATTGGGAATGTAAACTAGTACAATCACTAATGGAAACAGTATTGAGATTATTCAAAAAGCTAAAAATGGAACTACAATTCAATTCAGTAATCTCACCAGTGGTTATCTACCCAAAGAATAGAAATTAATCTATTAAAGAATACCTGCACTCGTATGTTTATTGCAGTACTATTTACAAGAGGAAAGATACAAAATCAACCTAAGTTCCCATAAACAGATGAATCAATAAAGAAAATTTATGTGTACATAATAGAATACTCTTCAGTCATTAAAAAAAGAATGAAATTATGTCATTTGTGACAACATAAGTAGAACTGGAGGTCATTATTTTAAGTGAAATAAGTCTGACACAAAAAGACAAATACCACGTTTTATCACTTATCTGTGGGAGCTAAAAACTCTGATCACATGGAGGCAGAGAGTGGAAATATGAAGAAAAGAGACTGGGAAGGGTGAGTGAGGGTAAGGAGAGAAGAAGATACGTGGGTTTAAAGGTACAAACATAGAGTAAGATGGAATACATTCAGTGTTTGGTAACAGAGTAGGGTGACTGTATTTTAGCAAAAATATATTGTATTCAGGAGATGGACACTCTAAATATCCTGACTTCATCACTAGACATACCTGTAACAAAATTTGACATGTGTCCCATATCTTTGTACAAATGATAAATAAATACATAGAAAGGTTAAATGGGGTAATGTATGTCAAATGTTCCACACAGGTTTGGCACAGAGTAAGTGCCCAAGAAATCTCAGCTACCATTACTATTAAAAAAAATAAAGATGGACTATAATAGAGGAGCTGATGTGCCAATATGGATTTGAGAGATGAGTGAAGCCACTACCTCGGTAGGCTTTGGGAAGAATACGCAGAAGAAGAAAATAGTTCCAGTTCCAGAATAATAGGAAATGAAAAATAGAAAACTCTGGGTATAAAAGAAGATCTAGTAAGAGAGACTGAAAAACAATCTAAAGGAGAAGAGCAAAAACAAGAGGTAATGTTGAATTCAAGGGAAGAATTCCAGAGACATCTGTCCACTCTTGCATATAATAAAGGATTGGTGATTGCAAAGCAGTGTTGGAATTCTAGATGAGATAAAAATTCCTAAGTCTACAGATCTTCCCCCAGATTAATTATAAAGTTTCTTTTTACAATAGGATAGAAATATATTTGTTGGGTTCCAGCCCCAACCCTGACCATGGGTTCCCTTAGTCCTGCCGATGAAGAGTGATTGAGAAAAGGGAATAAAGACAAAGACACATGAGTAGAATTTTACAGCATGGGTGCAGGGGACCAACACAAGGTGGGGACCCCCGTTGGCGCTGAATTCTGGTTTCCACAGGATTTTATTAGGTGCATACACCTGTTAATTGAGGGGTGGGGAAGTGGGGTGGTGAGGTTGATCAGGGGAGGCCTTGAAACTATTGAGCAAGGCTTTGAAACTAATGTGGGCGAGATATCCAGGGGGAGACGTGTGGTCTGCAGTATTCAGTAGCAGATGTGATTCTCACGCAAATCTAGAACACTGAATTCTACCATGGGTTGCTGTCAATGTGCATTTGCCTCAGAAGCATAGCGGATAAGGTGCTGCCAGGTCTGACCACACCCAACGCATCAAGGGGCTTTTATCTCCAGAGCATTGCGGACACATAGCAATCAAAATCACTCTGAATTCTGAGAACCTAGGCAGAGCCTGTAATTTTTGCCCTGGAAGGCTTTTCTTCCTTGCAAGTTCCCATCCGCAAAGACCCTCCTGGATCTTGTGAACAGATGTTGCCTCCCTTCTCAGAGATTTGCATAAGCCCTCTTTACAAGACCCTCATGCAAACTCTACGTTGAGAAGGCGTTCTTGGCAGCAAAGCAGTATGTCCTACTCTGCAGTCACTCCGCGGCGTACCACGGTTTTACAGCGCTCTCAGATGGTCTTTACCTTAGGCCTCCTGTTACCACTTGATTTCTATTTTACTGCACCAATATTTGATATAGCTTAGTTCAGGGTATAAACTTCAGTGTACAATAAGCAAAGCAAGCTTATGATTATTTAACTAGAAATAACATAGGTCTGCCCCTGACCATCTTGACCCACATATATTAAACCTGTGTTTCAATTATCATGAGGCCAAAAAAAAAAAAAAAAAAACAAAACACCTGGCTTAACTTTGTGATTTTAAAACATTGCCATTTGGATTCATACTTTATTTAGATTGGTGAAATCTTCCATCTTCATCTTATAAATGATATGCCGTTATGATTTCTGGTTATTGCACAGTGATTTTTACTCCATGGAAAATAGAATAAGTAGAGATACAGTACAAACAAGGATACCAGTTGATCTGTGAAATGTGAAGTTTCTGATACAATCATGAAGAAAAGTATATTTAAGAAGCAAACTGTTATCTACCTTTATGTCCCTTTTAACTTTTGTCACAGTGTCACTGTGGTCATGACTTCCAAGCAGCAAAATTATTAATCTGTATTTGATACAAATATGTAGCCTGAGTCAAATTTGTATGAAACCAAGAGGTATTCTAAAATTCATATTTCTCCCCATCAATGATAGACTGGACAAGGAAAATGTGACACATATACACCATGGAATACTATGCAGCCATAAAAAATGATGAGTTCGTGTCCTTTGTAGGGACATGAATGAATGATTAATCTGGAAACCATCATTCTCAGCAAACTGACACAAGAACAGAAAATCAAACACCACATGTTCTCACTCATAGGTGGGTGTTGAACAGTGAGAACACATGGACACAGGGAGGGGAGCATCACACACAGGTGTGTTGGAAGTTTCCAGGGGAGACACAGTGGGGTCATGGGGAGGTTGGGAGGGATAATATGGGGAGAAATGCCAGATATAGGTGATGGGGGGATGGAGGCAACAAACCACATTGCCATTATGTACCTATGCAACAATCCGGCGTGATCTGGGCATGTATCCCAGAACCTAAAGTACAATTTAAAAAAAAAATTATATTTCTCTATTTTATGTTTCATAGATAAAAAGATTTGTGTTGATCACAATGCTGGAAAAAAACTTTACGTGTAAAGTTTTCTCCTAATTCTGTTTATATGTAAAGTTTACTTTCAAGTGGGCTTGCTTTTGGGCTTGCTTTTGAGCTAAAATAGTCTTTTCTATTAGACTAACCATAAGTCACTTTAACTTGAGCTGTTATAAAATATTAAATCAATTTTAATTAATCTCCCCTAAGGGTATAAGACTAAGATATTTCTTTTCACATTTTTAACACATTCATCATATTAAGCTTGATATATTAATGTATAATGAACTTCGAGCTTGTGTCCAATATTGGATCAATGTGCTTGAAATAAACTTTCCCTTCCTCCTCAGTGATTTGGGTAGTAGCAACCTTGGTCTCAGCTAGAGATATAGGGTGATTGTCTTGGAGATTTTACTAATTTTTCCATCAAGGCCTTTTATGACGTGCAAACAATTGGTTATATGACTTTTATAAATGTCTGCTTCCTTAAAATATTCAAATATATACTTTATTGATTTAGAAAATATTAATGATCCCAAAAGAGTGGGTAGTGAATGAAGAACAATATTCTTGACTTCCAGGAATGTTTAATAGAAATTGTTGGCTTCCTTCCCTGACTTACTTCCTGGTAGGATGATGCACTAAGACTTGTCTGTCCATGTCTATGATGGGAATGGCTGAACACTGGTTTACTGATTTGTTGTCAAGGCAGATCCCATCAGTTTTCACAATTAAAAAAAAATGTTTACCTAATATAAGATTACTTAGAAAATAATATAACACAATGATTAAGACCTCATGATTGATGCCAAACAGATCTCTTCAAATCCAGAATTTGCCACTAACTACTAATATAACTTTGGTGCAAAATCTTACATTTTGTGAGTATCAGTTTTATCATTTATGAATGAGGACAATAGTACCTATGTGTAAGTAGTTTTGAGGTTTATATAACATTGCAGAAATAAAGTGGTTAACACCATGCCTACATCATGGCAGACATTTAATAAGTAACAACTATTAAAATTATTATACACTTATATGTATATTGCATATGATTCTAAGCAGAATAATTATAATTACTACTGATTTATGGAAATGTAGCTCTGACAATTCGGTCATGAAGGAAGCCTTCCAGAATTCTGATTATAATTTTTTTTTTACCTTCTGTGTCTAATGCATGGCATGTCTGAGGACGAATACAAATTAAAGGCTGTTAGTCCTCTATTTTAGTTCTACTTTCCTAGCACATAATACAGTGGTCTGATATGTCACTTTATTTAAGGCTAACCTTAGAAAAGATTATAGCAGTTAGAAATAAGAAAAATCGAGTAAGAAATGTGCTGACATCTTTTGGCTGATATCATCTGCTGATGTTGACAGATAATAGAGCACTCTCTATGTGCCAGTAAAATCTGTGGGTAGTGATATCAAGCTCAGTATTTCTATGAATGAAGTTAACATTGAGGATGAATACTTGAAGTTGAAATTCCTCCGCTGGGCACTGGGGTGCATTCCTGTAATCTAGCACTTTGGAAAGCGGAGGCGGGTAGATTGCTTGAGCTAAGGAGTTCAACACCAGCTTGGGCAACATGCTGAAACCCCATCTCTACAAAAAAGTAGGAAAAAATTAGCCAGGCGTGATGGCCTGTGCCTGTAATCCCAGCTACTTAAAGGGGGACTGAGGTGGGAGAATCCGTTGAACCCAAGAGGTCGAAGTTGCAGTGAGCTGAGAGCACACTACTACACTCCAGCCTGGGTGACAAAGTGAGAACCTGTTCCCCTCCTCACAGGCGCCCCACACTCCCACCCTGCCCCGACAAAAAATTAAAATCCCTTAGTATACTAGTACATCAAGATAATCATTGTTATCGCTCACAGAGGAAATTGGCAATCTGCCCTTGTAAATGGGGAAGGTGATATTTAACACTTATGATGAGCTACATATTTTCATATATAATATCTCACTAATTGTTAAAAACTGGTATATGATTTTTTTACCCAGTTAGATTCAATAACAGGAAATCATAAAAGTTTATGAATGTATTAAAAATTGGATACAAGTATGAATAATATGGAGTGAGTTTCTCCGAGTATAATATTTCAAGTCGTAAGCATTAAACATTTACATAACCAAACTTAAAATATGAATTGTTTACAATCAATTATATGTGAAGAAAATATTTCCACTTGGCTCATAACTGCTAAAGAATGTGACCAAAGAACTGGATATTAAAAATATAAGGTGTTTTGAGGGGAGAAATATAATTCTGAAATCTCTTTTCTTCTTTCTTTTTGAGATTTATTTTAAAAGACTTAAGACCAAAAGATTTCCAGACTATTTGTCAGATTTCCAAACGAAGTCTCGAGTCTCAAAATAACCAGCAAAGCTCTATTACTTGTGAAATACATTATTAAATACAAATCCATCATAAGTGGGTCGAACAAAATTATGCTCCCAATTTTGGTTATCTAAGCAATTAATTGATTAATTTTTCTAGGCATAAAATAATGTATTTATTGATTTATATTTCAAGAGACAAATGTCTAATTTTAATCCAGCCATTAACTCCAGCTTGGCAACTTTGAAAATTCTTGTCACTGCTGCTCCTGCTTCCCTATTAATAAAATATTAATAATAATGTTCTTCCTTCCCTAGAGAATACATTTGTAAAATATAGTAGAAAATATTTCAAATGTTAAGATTATATCTATCTTAATATTGTTTCAATACATCTTAATAATTTGACTTTAGCCTTTTGGATTCATAGCTTTTATTTAGATTGGCGAAATCTTCCATCTGCATCATATATACATATATTCAAATATGGGGTTTTGATATAGTCTAAATTTGCTGAATTTCGAGCTTTGTGAATATTTTCTTAACTTGAAAAATATTGTGGATAATGTAAAGTTTTTACTGAAGTAGTAATGCCATTTTAATATTCAGTGATGGTATTGAAAGACCGAGCATCGCCTATTACAGTTTCTTGTTCTGTAAATGGGTGAGTATCCTTTCTTTATTTTTTAGTACTCTTTAAAAAAAGTCCTACTCCCAAGTTGAATTTTCTTTAAAGAAAAAAGTCCTAATGGAAAAGTAAAATCGCAACTTCTTGGCCTGAGACTATCTAACACTGTTTTTCAGATGGGAAAAGAGGAAGAGTGAAAAATGTGATGAACCCTTAATACTATAAGCTCCTCTAACTGAGATGTGGTGGTAATTGCTTTTTATTTATTTATTTTTTTTTTTGTAGCCTCTCCTGAAAATGGTAATGCTTTCAAGTGAGGATCAAAGAGAATGACCTACATAAGAAATAGATTGCAACATGTAGTTACATTTTTCATCCTTTGTAATATGCTTTTTGCATCCATACTTCTAATATGAAACACCGCATAATGCTCATCATTTTTTAAAATGAGTTGTCACTAAGGTCAGATGGGATACTTGGAAACTATAAAACAGGTGATTTGGATCAAGGTGTTAATGCCAATAGATGGATTATTCTTCACAGACCATCCTTGTGCATTTCAAGAAAATAACACCAAAGATTCAGAAACCCACAAACATCTATTATCTATGTCTGATGTGGTGTCTTTATAAGTGTATATATCATCAGAAATAGGCAATTCATCTATATTTTATTACCCAAAACATTCATCAAAAAGCAAAGGGTGTAATAGAAGGAGAGGTAATACAATGATACAGCTTTTAAGGCTTATCAACACATTTAATTCACAATTTTTTTCGAGCCCAAGATTTGGCCAATCAATAGGTGTCCTTCAACATACATTAACTACAGATTTTACTGAGAATTTTTCACAGGGAAAGATATCTGTTACCCACCAATCACAAGACTAAAGTTATGCCATTATTGTTCTGGTCCCAAATATTGTACAAATTATAATCTAAAGTTGCCCAAAGAGGCAAGAGTTAAAAGTTGTGTGGAAAGTTTCAGTGTCTAGAAATTGGCAGAGAAGGAATCCAGTGGTACCAGGAAAAAGACAAATGACTTAATTCACAAACTTTCTCAAGGGCTGTCCTTTTCCAATTCTCCTTCCACCAACAAATGTTAAAAAATCCTATCCTGACACTATACTGTTTCTTGAGAAAAGATAAAGGTCATTCTCTGATATCATTTGTAATTATTCCTGACAGCAGAAGAGGGTGAAAAAAAAATTTATTAGTGACCCAGATAGAGTGAGTACATTGAAAATAGTCACATTTGTTTTGATGGAAAATGATTCTTACCGTACAGAGATATCTGAAGAGGTGTTCTATGGCCATAGCATCACCATTCCTTTAAAAAATAAGATTACTTTCTGCATAAAGTCTAGAGATAGCCTTCGAGAGTCATTTCAGGGAGGTCTGAATAAACTGATGGATGTCTGCCAGTATGCACTTAACAATTTTGGGACAAACATAAAAGGCTATAAGGATGCAGAACAAAATAGAAATGGATTAGTCAATATGTCTGCAATAAAAGAAAGTGCTTCTGTAAAGAGATAGCTGCATTTTATTGTATATTACAGATTTATTTGTTTCATACAGAGTTTGCTGTATATTTTCCGAATATCTGTTTATTGGATCTTATTTGTCCCATAATGGTGGTGACATTGACATGTATTTCTGTTAAAAGAAACATTGTTTCTAAGGTATTAAGCTCTACATGACAAATCATTTAAACAATTAAATGAAATTCCTATTTGATTGGAGCACATCTAAATAAAACATTTTATATAGAAAATATTGAAACAAAGTTACTTTAAAAGTTGGAAATAGTCTTAAGTATTTTGACCATCTTATAGAACAGAATATCCTCAATTGAAGTCTTTCAGGGTTTATTAAAACGTCTTCCTAATATTCTACTATTCCAAATCCATTTAGGCTTGCACCTTCATGAAAGAGATACTTTTAGAAATGAACATGTGAAATCAGACTAAATGCAGGAGATGATAAAAGCACACCATTTGTCCAAACTAAAAATGCTTAAGTAAATGTAAAAATACGCCTCACGATCATGAAAATCATCTACTAAGGAATCTGAAAACTTTGCATGAAGATAATACTTAGTGCAAAAGTTCCTTGATTTACTTATCCAACTTAAAAAATAATATTATCAAAAATGAAATAAAATAGAGGGATGCTCAATAAACATGGATTAACTAAATTAGTTTGTAAATATTTTAAGATTTTTGAATTCTATATTTTTAAAACTCTAAGGATTTCTACTTATAATTTGTGGTATATATTCATGCTTACTTTAATTATAACATTGTAAGAACTTTTACTTGATAAAATCAATCAAAGATAAATTTTTTAAAGTAATAGAATTTCTAGGTATGCCTTTTGCATTCATAGGATACTTGTTTATTGTTTTGGAAGTATATATATATATATATATATATATATATATATATATATATAAAGCACGTTTAGTTTGTACCTAAAACTAATGGAAAGTTTTAAATTATAATAGATGAACAGAGTTTGTTTCAATTTCTGATGCTTCATGCTTTCATTTTAGCAGACATTGGAAATGTTTTTTCATGTACCATGTTTGCAAAGAAAAAGCTCAATATTCTTCATGTAGATCCTAAAATCTTGGCTTAGGAACTAGAAATCTGATTTCTGTGAAACAAACAAACAAAAAAGTTGAACAGGAAATATTCATCCAGTTAAATAACTATTTGGAAAGCATTGTAGAGATGAAGAAATTACCTTTCAGAATTAGGTTCAAGCTTTTGAGAAAGATCACGTGTTTGAGGATTTACATGTATTCCCTCCTTCCAGGAGACAGCTCTGAAAAGAAGAAATCTCAGTATTCTTCTCTTGACGTGATAGGTATTTTCACATGTGCAGAAATGAAGGTAGTGTTTTCTCACAAGAGCTTATTTGATTTCTAGATTGTGTATCTAGATTTTATACCAGAATGTCAGAACTAGCTAGACTGAATTTTATATATTGTTAAATTAGAATCCTCGTTTTACAGAAAGAAAACTGAGTCTCAGGGAGATATATTGCATTCTTGACAACTCCAATTTGTAGGTTGTAACTCACAGACAAACGTTGCACTGTGGAGAATTTATGGTCAGATTTACCATTTAAAAATGTTTTGTATATGAAGTCTCGTGCTCCTTTGGAAGCTCCTACAGTGCTTCCTTACACCGATCTCTTCAGCGATCCTAAGTGTTTAACATGGTTTTAGTTTTACATCTCAACTCTCCGCCCTGATCTATCCATCTAGGCAATGGTCCGAATTAAAATGGCTGTGAATGATGAATGATATCAAATATTTAATAAGCTACTCTAAATCATGGGACTGCAGTTACATAAAATGTTGCTATAATGAAAGCAAGTGGCTTATGTGGCCAATAGAACCCTGGTATAAAATATTATAGTCTTATAATTCAAAATATGCTTTTGTTATTTGATGTAACACAAGAGTTCAGAATAAAAATCGACTTGTCTGTTATTTATCCTGCAGTTTTAGGCTCATACAATTCTGTAAAGGAGATTTGCCTCCTACAAAGCCAGCATGGCTATGTGTGGTACTAGTCACTTGGAAAATTCAAGTTCACATTTTTAGTACATGTATCAGCAGTCTCTTTAGCAATACGATTTCATAGTTTCTTTTCAAAAATTATGTGTACATATTTGTATTTATATTTATATTTGGCATGCAGCTGTAGATTTTATTCTGTGACCAGAGCTAGAATCTGAGCAAAGCTGTTCTTTCCATGACCTCTAGAGATTGGGGTTAAGATTTTTACTCTTATGCAGCAAATAGTTTATTAAGTATGTGTTAAGCATCTTTCTTTATTTACTTATGTTTCCCTAGTTATTTATTTGCTTAAGAAATCCTTAGCTCTAGCATATCTGGTATTCTCTTTATTCAACACTTTATGTCCAGAGTCTGAAAATCTACAGTTGTCACCAATTAGGCCAAGTGAAGGTTGGTTAGTGGAAACTTGCTCACTGACACTGTAGAATAGTTGAAAGAAGACCCTGAGTATGCTGCTAAGCCCCTCAATTAGCCAAGGGTCAGGTGGTGAACAGTTCAGCATCCCTGCTGATAGAAATGGTGCATGAAAGCTAACATTGTTATAAATAATTATAAATATTTATTATTTATTGTTATAAATAATTACCATCTATAACATACACATTGTTATAAAGAACATGACTTGGTAGTATCATTTGTAAATTGCATTTATATTCATAGCACATTATATATGCATATATAGACTATTTTCATTATTTTTGGAGGAATTATATTTGAGAACAGTATATTGAGACTTGAAAAACATCTATTTTCCATATTTTTTGTTACATGTGCGTAGTATAGAAATTATTAATCATTAACTGTTAATTTAATATAACTGGTAATTTATGTACATGCCTTTAAATTGTGTGTCATGATAATTAAAGCAAAAAGCACTTTCTTTTTTGTTTTGTCTTTTTCTGTGAAAGGAAAAAAAAAGTACTTAATCTGTACTATGTAGATAGGAGACAGAGTCACTGACATATTACATTTCTGATTAATCATCATACATAATGGGAGGAACCAGCTGAAAATAAGTGGAACTCTTAGTGTCTAATCCTCTTAATTTTTAATATAAGGTACTATAATATAAAATCACAATAAAGCATTGCATTCATTTATTTTCCCTGAAACATGAGATATTATAGACCTTCATATTCTAATTTTCTCTTAAGTAATAATTACCATCTATAACATACACATTTTAAATATTTTCAGTTCCGTTTTTTCTATTATTTGTCCTAAGACAACAAAGTACTAGGGTCAATAACTATTCTTTCTTTTACTGGTTAGCTTTGCCCAACTTTTTGGATGATATTTTTCATAATGTGATGTCAGTTTATCTTTTGTTATTTTTAAAAATAGAAATATATTTAATCAAAGCATGTTTCTTTAATTTTATTTTGAAATATTTTCTTTATAAACTACTCATAGGGAAGAGTGTGTGTGTGTGTGTGTGTGTGTGTGTGTGTGCATGTGCGTGTGTGTGTATAAAAGTACATTGGAATACTGGTAGGTTTGTACACACACACACACACACACCTCATTGTTAACAGAAATGAAAAGCACAATAAAGATTATCTTGATTATTCTAATTTGATACATAAAGTCAATCTCAGAGATTTTAAATCACTGTTAGGTGTGTAACTAGAATCCCAGTTTCCAAATGTCTGTTTTCCTAGCAAACAATTGTAAAGATTCTCAAGGCACGTAATCAAAATAGTTATCAGTCAATAAAAATAAATAGAATTTTGCAATAATTTAAAGCATATTCCCGAGTATTAGAAAATGATCAGTCTGTGTGACTCTCCATTGAACAATTCTAATAAGTTTTTTTAGGTTGGGTAGCAAGGAATAAATAATATTTGATTATTTTAGAAAAGGTTTACCATTAAGTCTCTAATACTGCAACACCTTGTAATATGTATCCCAGACTGCTAAACCTACCATCCATTCATCTAAGATTCTGTGGGCACTTAACTTAAAATTGTGGAGATTATGCCTAATAACCTATTTGTATGCTCAGCTTATGTGCTATAGATTATAGGAATTCTGTGGGTAGTTCTCTAGAAATATTATCTATGGCTTTTATCTGAATTTATTATGTCTAGCTATATTGTGCAGAAGTCCATAAAGTAGTAGATAACTAATTTACTTCTAAAATATATATGCCCCATGGGATATCCACCAACTGGAATTTCTCCAGGTTCTATTTGGCACAAAATGTCCTTAACCACTTGGGTCTGGCCTCTGAATTGTGGCTGTCTTAGCAGACTAGAAACCATTGTAATTTGGTGAACAAATCATGTACAAGAGAAGTTTAAGATGGCATTGAATTAAAATAAAATTAATATTAGTATAAAGTTAGTCGAGGGAAATGGAGCTATAAAAGTCCTTTAGATTTTTCACTTTAACAATCTATTTTCAAGGATCGAAAGCCAAGATGATAAACTTGTCTTTAAACGAAAACCTGGAGAGTTATTACCGGTGTCAGGCTGCAAACAACGTTTATTGGCTGCCCGTGAATATATCATCCTGGTACCTTTAATGGTAAAATGGTTTAGTGCACAAAACCATTTGGTAGATCCTAGAGGCAGAGTGTGTTAATCTACTTTGCTAATTAAGTTCTGAGATTTTTAATAGGTTAAAAATGACAGGATTTCCTAGTGTATTGCAAAATAACAATACATGCACACATAGATTATTGGAGAGTAAGGGTAACAAATATTTTTATAATCATTTCAGGTACATCGGAGTACTGTTAGGTTTGTATATATTCGCACTATATTTAATGTTAATATATAAATTACATACTATTAAAAGAATTCAAAGGGCCAAAAATATACTTTTCCACAAGTCTCTAACATAAATATTCTGTTAACTTAAAACTGGTTGAAACATAAATATTTGGGGGCAGATAGAAAAGCTAATATAGTCAGTGGAGTTCAGGATACAGTCTCATGGAACTTTTACTAGATATGTTTTCTGAAGCTGTTTCCTTTACAAACAGCTCCTTGCTATGCTGTGCACTAATGACTGTTGAAAAATTCTTCAAGTTGAGTTTCAAGAGTGTCCTTTGTCCTTTGTTACCCTAGAAATAGCACAAAATGGCTTTTTCTCTTCCTTCCACCATTGTGTAATTAAAAATTTTCAAGTTTCATATCCACTGGTTCTTCCAGGATAGGTGAGTAAAAGGGGAAAAAAGCAATTTGCAGTTATTTAAGAACTAATGCCTGAAATAATAGACTCTTAGTTTGTAATTCTGAGTTTACAACTCAGTGGGAGGTCACTAAACTTTAAAATGACCATGTTAACTTAGTAAACAAAGCTTATTTTTTTTTTAATTGCCACTCTGCTACACATTAACATTATACCCTTCATTAGGGTATTTAACTGCCGTCTCTCTTTCCTTATCTGTGAAACGAGGTTGACTATCATTCATCATATATACTTTGTGACATCAAATGAAATATTATCAAATGAAATAATGAATATAAATTTATAGCAGAGAATCTTACAAAATACAAGTTTTATATAAATTACCAATAAGCTGTCATTTTCATTAATTGTACTTTTATTGTTTTTGATATGGCAGACATCTTTTAAGTCATAATGTATTTAAATTACAATGAAATTAATGTTATTGTTTGAAAGGCAGCATATTTTTGAAGAGAATTATATTTAGGTTTATAGGAAAACTGTTTCTATGTTCACAATGCCTTTGGCATCAAATGTGTGGGTTTTCCACACTAAGCAATTCTCCAGTTCTCTGGAGATACTATACCTGGGTGTCTGACAATGTACTGTGATTCTGACTCTAACTACCCAGAGTTAGCACAGGCCCAACAGAGAAAGGGCTCAGTCCCATAAGACTGTCCTTGCTTCAGACATCAATTGAAAGTAGTGAGTCCCCTGGTTACCCACACTTCTGTCTGACAGGACTACAAATTGTGGCTTTCCACAGCCCCTTCCTCAGGTTCAATAATTTAGTGTAACAGCTCACAGAACTCAAGGAAACACTTTACTCAACGTTACCAGTTTATTATAAAAGATACTATGAAGGATACTATAAAGCCAGATAGAGAGTTACATAAAGGGAGGTCTGGACTGATCTGGAGCACAGTAGCTTATGCTCTGTAGAGTTGGATGTGCCACCTTCTTAACACATATATGCATTAATCACCCCGAAAGCTCTGTGATTTTAATAAAATCTCTCTAAAGATTTTATGAAGGATCCATTACATAAACATGATTGATTAAATTGAGCCTTAGGTGATCAGCTCTATCATCGGCTCCTCCCCCCTTCCCAGAGGTCAGAGGTGCAGCTGAAAGTTTAGACCCTCTAATTACATGGCAACCACCCTTTTCATCCTGAGGCTATCCAGACACGCATCAAGAGTCACTCTATCAGCGTAAACCCAGATATGATTGAAAGGGATTTATTATGGACAACAAAAATACTCCTCACACCTGTTACTCAAGAAATTCCAAGGATTTTAAATGCTGTGTGCAAGAACGCAGAGATGAAGACCAATTATATATTTCCCATTATATCACAGTATCACAAAGTTGTTATGTGATAAACCAAGGAAATTCACGTAAAAATACCTTTGTTAATTCAGAAGGCCTTCAGGTAGTCTAAGACACTTCCATAAACGAATCCAGATTCTAATACAGATGGTCTCTGGCTTACAACTGTTTGACATACAATTTTTTGACTTTATGATGGTATGAAAGTGATGTGTTCAGTAGAATGTGTACTTCAAGTACTTATATAACCCTTTGTTTTTCACTTTCAGCACATTATTGCATGCTATATTCAATACTTTATTATACAGTAGGCTTGGTGTTAGATGATTTTGCCCAACTGCAGGCTAACGTAAGTGGTGTAAGCACATTTAAGGAAGGCTAAGGCAACACATAATGTTCTGTAGGTTAGGTGTATTAAATGAATTTCTGACTTATGATATTTTCAACTTCAATGGGTTTATCAGATGCAAACCTATTGTAAATCAAGGCTCATCTGTACTGGTTGAATAATACTTGCCTGGTACTGTATCTGGAACTTACATTTATTTATTAGGTATTTTGTAAGATAATCTCCCCACACACAGGTGTAGTTGTTTCTTGGTTTTCACAGAGGTTTCATTCCAAGACTCTCCATGGATACCAAAATCCACAGATGAGATGTTCAAGTTCCTTATATAAAATGGTGTAGTATTTGCATATAACCTATGAACACCTTCCTGTATACTTTAAATCACGTCTAGATTACCTATAATACCTAATGCAATATAAATATCATATAAATAATTTTTACTTATTTCTTTTTTAAAGAGACAGGATCTCGCTGTGTTACCCAGGCTGGTCTCAAATTCCTGGCCTCAAGCTATCCTCCCACCTCACACTTCCAAAGTGCTGGGGTTACAGGCATAAGCCACCATGCCTGGCTTTGTAAATAATTTTTATACAGTATTGTTTAGGAAATGACAAGGAAAGAGCTGTGCATGTTCAGTAGAGACACACCAGTGCATTTCTTTTTCTGAATATTTTCCATGTGAGGATGGTTTTATCCACCAATGCAACTCATAGATAAGGAGGGCTGATGGTATATACATATACATATACATGTACATATATATATTCTTTAACCTTCCTAAGAAGATGTTATAAGGTAAGGATTCATTCTACTAAAGCATAGCTATTTTATGTGAAGTGAGACTTCGCCTAACTTTAAAACCCATGCTGCTGTGGCTGTATTACACCCCAGAACTTTAGTGGCTTAAAACAACAATCAAATTTATTTTGCTCACAAGTCTGCAGCTGGGATATGACCAAGTGAAATGTTGCTGCCTTGCATTCTTCTGCCTTCAGCGGACATTTACTACCAATGGCTGACTGAGCCAGGAGTATAAGGCTATCCTGGTCTCAAGAAGTGTCACTCTGCAGTTCAGTTTATGCTGCAGCACCCTGCTCCTGCAGATCAGGCCAAGGGTGGGGTATAGCTCAGAATGCATCTTTGTTTCCCCCCCTTTTCCTATTAGAGTTCATTTCCTTATAGATTCATTTGAGAGTTCTTCCTCATTATAATCACATGCTCCTGATTCCCTGTCTTGGGCTCTCTCTCTATGAAACTCAATCCAAGATATGGGTTGAGTGCATATAAAAAGATCAAGAAAACGAAATTATTAAAATGTATAAAGCAATAAACAGTTTTTCTCATTGGTAGCTTTTTGCAGGTATTGTTTTAATTCTTCCCTAATATTAATTAACTTGACTCTAGAGATATGTTTTTTTTTTCTGGATTTTCCAAGGTTTCATTAGAACGTGTTCTTCACAATTCTTGGCATTGCTTTTGCTGTGATTGGTGTACAAATATCCAGGTGCTTAAGTATCTCTTGCACAAATTTTACATATAAATTAAGTTTTCTTGTAGCCTCTTTTTTCACACATGAAGCCCAAGACACATTTCTTAAGAAAAACAAACAAACAAACAACTTCCCCGCCTGTCTCAGCATCATTAACAATTGTTATCAGAGACCCACCCTAAGCATGCGTTTAGACAGCTGTGGACTCTACACCTTTATCTTTGAAGCAGAGGCTGAATTTACATTATTTCACAGTATCAAATAATGTTGGATGATTCAAGTGGAATTTGAAAATAAATGGAAGAATTTAGAAAATTAAGTTTATGAAATGTGTAATTCATATTTTTAGAATCCAGAAGATATTTCCCAGAATGAAGAGGCAAGAGAAAGAACAAAGTAGAGACTCGATATAGAGGTATGTAATAGCATATAATTTCATTTGTCTTTGAGGAAATCTTTAAGTAGATAAAGGTTTCCTAACTCCTTGTATGTTGTCTCTCATTTTAATATCTATATTCACTGGGGCCAGGAAGCCAGTCTCTTCTCCCACCCCACAGAACTGCTCACAATTCACAGCAAGACACTCTGAGAAGGCACCGGCACACAGAATCCCCCTTTTAAAAACCCAGCATCACTGATTCAAAGTGCCTATTCTTTGCTAAGAGCCAGAAAAAAAATATTTTGTGTAAAATGTATTTTAAACTTCATTTTTCTTAAGAGAGTCAAGGCAAAGGAAGAAAGCTCATGATTAACAACATCCATAAAGACTGAATGACAGTATTTTAAACCTTGAGTTTAGATGCATATGCTGAAACAGTAATTTTTTAACTCACCAAATGAATTTCAACAATGATAGTATTTCGCATCTCCCAGTTATGTTTGTACTTTGAAAGAAAATTTTTTTAACCTATAAAGTGGCTGAAATTGGGAATTTTATCGAACCAAAAATCTTTTTGTGAGTAGGCCCCACTTAAAAAAAATGGAACTATATCTGGGAAAATATGGGGAAATGGTCACAGATGTACAAACATTTTTTTTTCTATTTTAAATGAACAAAAATAAATAAAAATAAGTGCAAATTGCAAATTGGACAAAAAAAAAAAAAAAAAAAAGCAAAAATTAATCCTAAAGCTAAAATCGTTGTTTGGAAGAAGAAATTTTGGCAATTAATGAAAGGCCCATTATACACCCATGCAAAAATAATCTGGTGAGTGGACAAGATTCCAGTAACCACAAATAGGAGGCCTGGAAATGGGTAGAGGCAAGCCAGAATAAAAAAGTCTAGCAGCTTTCTAGGCCTGTCAGGTGGGGTGCAGTGGGATTTGTTCCATAGGGGACATTCAGCACTTCTGGAGATGTGTTTGATGTCATATTGGGGACAGGGACGACAAAAGTTATATGTAGTGGATACACATCAGGGATGCTATGAAACCCTACAATACACAGGAAAGTCCCCCTCCTCCAGCAACAAAGAGACATCTGACCCACAATGTCAATAGTGTGAAGGTTGAGAAAACCTGTTTTAAGCTAAACTCTCCATCCCACCAAAAAAGAAAAAATATTATTATGAAGAAACAGTGCTGTATTCAGAATAATAAAGATTGTACAAATGCTTGCTTTTCTTTCTGAATTCAGCAACTCACCAAATTAGATTCTGAACTATGGGGTTCAGATTCAGAGCTATTTGATTCACATATGAGATCATCACAAGTGGACCGAATTATTTCAGAAATAGACATCAATTGTATTACACATTTGACCTATTTCTATTCTTGTTATCATGACATTGCTGTATTTCATTGGGTCACTACTTGCTCCATCACTTCTGTAGTAGGGCAAATTTTTCTAGGTCAGCCAATTATACACTTTTAGTAGCCTCAGAGGTGGCCCCTTCAAAGATGACAGTGTAATTACACCAGTAAATTTCCTCACAGGTCAAATTTATCCCTGAGTTTTTCCTTATTGTTTCTGTCTCCTTTAAGGTGGGGTGTGTACATTTTTAAGAATTTCCCAGAATAGCATTGGTTTTCCTAATTTCTTATTCGTGGCGTTCTTAGTAGACCTGGATGGGGAAACTCATTCCTGGAACATCTAGACTTCTGCATAAGATTAAGTGTATTTGTATATATTAAATAAATTACTGTTTTTTGTAATAAGAATTCCCTTGGCTGTAACATCCAAGAGCTCTGGTTGTGTCTCTGGGTAGCCAGTGTAGCAATTGGAGAGACTTTTACTTTGAGGGTTATGTAAAACTTGCAGTTGGTATTGTGAGAAGATTAGGTTAGGAAACAGTTCCCATAATAATTATAATCCCTGATTTTTGAGAAATGCCTTGGCCCAAGTAATATTATGTTGTATGCATCATCTTCCTTGTATATAGTTATTTATAAGTGGTCAGGAATGAGGCCCATGGTCAGATATCCTTGGTCTCTTAGTGCAATTTCTTTCCACCTCAATAAATGAGTCTTGCACTGCAGTATAGGAGATCATTATAACTAATAGGAAGAGGACCAATATTTGTAAAGGCGTTCATTGTTGGCAGAGTTCACATTTTAATCATCCTAGGGATCGGAATGAGCTATAGTTTGATTTATCTTTGTAATCCCAGAAGGGTTGTTGGTATTACCTCTGGATTTTTAGTTTAATTGCACCAATTATGAGCTTCATGGTTGTAACACTGGGCATACATTATTGCTGGGCATTCTTCAAATGAAACTCAATAGGTAGTGGCCTATCGATCTATTCGTTTGATGGCACTAGTGAATTAGAGTGAGTTTTGTGTGATTTTGTAAAGGGGGAGGGAGCAGGGGTGTCCTGAGGATGCTCCCAGTTCCTCAATCCGACGAGGTCTTTGGCCTCTCTTACCCCCAAGAATGGGGAAAGGGGCCCTGGAGGCCCGGTGAGCTTACTGTTGGAATAAATATCATGGGCCCAAAGAGTTTTGCAGAATAGCGATTTATGAGACAGAGAGAGAAAGAGAGAAAGGAGAGAGAGAGCTCCCACACTGTTGGGGGGGGGGGATCCGGAGAAGGACATCTGTATAGGTAAGGAGCAGATGAGTTCTAACCCTGGAGTTATTCCCACCTCATTCATGTTCTCCTCCAATGAGAGGAGTTCTTTTAAACTTCCTCTGGAGTGATTGATTTTTGACTCTGATACTGGATTGGCTACTTGGTCCACAACAGAACCCCCCCCCCCCCCCCGAGCTTGGGGCGGGGCTTTTTGGACAAAGGAGGCCACCTGGGTTTCTCTACCTAGCTCACCCCAGGAAACCCAAAGAGCTTTATCTTCGGGTGGATGGAGGCTGGTGCTGGGAAACTCCTGCCTTTGAAACCATGCCCCTTGTGGACCCGTGAAGAGATTTTTTCCTTAATACAGTCTCTCAATTTGAAGTAAAAGTGGGCCCAAAGATAGAGTTTAGAAGACATTTAGGAGTCTCATATGTTGGATTTTCTACAGCTTATGGCTTGCTACTTACTGTCTCATATGTAATTTAATTTTTGTTCACCTTGATTTTCATTTTAGTGGGTTCTTTGTTGACTTAATTTGTTGTATGTCTGTTGCATTCCCCATTATGGAATTTAGAAAACATTTTTTTTATTAATTTCTTTGTAAAGTGTTTTTAGATAAGAATACTTTATTCCAAATACTTGGTTCATTTATTCTCTGTTCTGTAGCAATCCTGTCACCTTCCCATGGACCGTATGCTACATACTGTTTATTTTTCTATTTCTTTTTCCAATGTGCTTTTAGGAACAGTACTCTTTGGATTCTCTGAAACACTTACAGTAGCAAATCCTTAACTACATTCATTAAAATTAATGGATAACAGAATGAATCATATGCTTAAAAGTAAACGTAAAAAGATTTTATGAAATAATTACATGGTTATATAATAAACCTTTCGTATAAAATAATAGAAATAAATTAATAATTATTTTGCTTAGTACATGTAGTTATTTGCAAAGAACAAATACACATAAATAATATCCTTATATATTAAAATTTGAGACAAAATGCTAAGAAAATAAGAAATTAAACTAGCCAATTTTTAAAAAACGGAATAAGGCAGGCTTCTTTGGTGGGAAAAAAATAAAATAACTTAGAGGGCAACATAGTAAAGGGAAAGCCTTAACAGTGGGACTCAAGCTGCTACATCCTGTGGAAAACCTTGCCTTATTAAGCTAATTGGTTTCTGTTTGCTTCTTCACTTGTCCCCAGGTTCTTGCTTGCTCTGCTCCACAGGTGGTCCCAATTCTTCCTTGAGGATGTGAATGCTCTACTCGGTGTGTAGTAAGTACTCAGTAAAAGCTAACTTCCTAACTGCCTGGAACCAAATTGATTTCCACAACAATGCTACAGAATTGCTAAAAAGTGAATACAGCTAGGTGGATCACACCTCCTCTTCCCTCTATTATCTGAGAACTTTTATTGGTTTATACAGTGTGAAAGTGGCCAATTAACAAAAGCAAAGGAGGAATGCTCTAGTTCTTAGTAAGACAATTAAAAATGAAACATCTTTCCCAGTCTGCGTTTACGTCTATTTATGTTATACGCTATCTCCATTGCAAACATAAATTTTCTAATAATAATAATAACATAAAGATTGGATGACTGTGTGTTTTACTATCAATTGTAAGCATATTCTTTGTAAAATTTGGCATTCTGTTAAATTTCATGATTTTTAAAACATGTTGTTCGGAGAATTCATTGGTATGCTCAAAAGATAATCCCCATATAATTTATTTTGTGAATAGAACTATTTTAAAAGAAGCCTAGTTCCTGAGGTGACACTATAAAAAGATTTGGGGATTACACAGTATATGTTGGCTCTTATTCAGGGAC
This sequence comes from Cebus imitator, assembly GCF_001604975.1. Lineage (NCBI taxonomy): Eukaryota > Metazoa > Chordata > Mammalia > Primates > Cebidae > Cebus > Cebus imitator. The sequence continues at coordinate 3,989,225 of NW_016107420.1, read as the reverse complement.
TTCAATGTATAGAATTGATATTATGCAAAAATTTGATTTTTGAGAATGAGAGCTTACAAATAAATAGATTTATATTTCACTTTAGATATCTTTCTAATACTACTTATGAATTATCTTTTTAGGAGCCTGCAAAACAACTGTAATTGGATTTATAGTGGGTTAAGGTAAGTGCTCACAAGTTTATTTCATGCAGTTGAAATACAGTATTTTTGCTGTCGGTCAAAAAATATTCTTTAATCATGATTATTTGTATTTTGATCTTTTATTTTTATTGTGGCTATAGATTATAAAATAATTTATGATAGAAATTTTATGGAGTGGATTTTTAGGTCTCCTAGCTACCTTATTTAATATTCCAAAAACGTATTCTATATTTGAGTACCGCAAACACCATCTAGATAGAAGTCTTCTTAGAATAGAAACAGATTGTTTGACATTTGGTTGTTCTTTATTTTGGTAAAAGTGGTGCATGGAAAAAAGTTTAGCTTTGAAAAAAAATTGGCAAGTTGAGTTTAGAAAAATCTTGATTTGGCTCAAGGGTTTGGTCAAGTTTAAGTATTAGGCAAAAAGCTGGGTTGATAATAGAAATAGCAAGAGGTTATTTTCTTCATTTCACCAGTGTTTATAAAAAAAAACAGTTTTCACACCGGCACTTGCTGAACAAAAATTAATAATTTCACACATTCCATTTATTCCAGGAAGGAACCACAGGAGCCCAGTGTTTCTGAAAGTGGCATCCTACCAACTCTGTACTATTTAATAATAAGATAGTATATAGATTTTGGTGCAAATTCAACTTTTGGGTATGCCAAACAAAATAGAGCTAATAGCTAAATAAATAAATTAGTTTCAATACCTTAGATGATTTTAACAAAGTTTATTCAGCTGGTTGAAAAAAATGCTGAGGACATTGTAGCTAAGGTTTTCAAAATGTAACTGGGAATGTCAAAATGAATCATAACAAAATGTACAACTGTGTCGATTTATGCTTTGTACCAGACATTCTTAATGCATGAAATAGTTACAGAAAAAAAGACTTCAGTGTCAGTTATGAAATTGTAGGTGGAGGAAAACTCATTCCTTTATTCCTTTATCGTAGCACATTCTAATGGCTTTAGCTATGTGAGAGCATTTTTAATACAAAGGCCATGATTTATGTGAACCATGTATGAGTCTGGAGTGGAAAAAGGTAATTTTCAATATGCTAATGCTATGCTGTACTGCCTAGAACACAGTGATCCAATAGAAATAGAATGTAAGCTTTACACTGGAATGTAAACTTTTCTAGCAGCCACATTTAAGAGTAAAGAGAAATGGGTGAAATTAATTACAATGTCATATTTTACTCTATCATATCCAAAAATGTTATTTTTTGAACATAGAACCAACGTAAAATAATTACTGAGATATTTTACACTTTTTTGTACTTCTAAATCTGGTGTATATATTCTTTACAGCACATTTCAGTTTGGACTAGCCACATTCAGGTGCTTAATAGCCACATCTTGGGTAATATGGGCTTAGAAAAATACCTGTATTACCTCTGGTTTTTTTTT
>NW_016107420.1:3978613-3987589 GCF_001604975.1 Cebus imitator | reverse complement strand
CCTCCCAGGTTTAAGCAATTCTCCTGCCTCAGCCTCCTGAGTAGCTGGGATTACAGGCATGCACCAACATGCCCAGCTAATATTTTTTACATTTTTAGTAGAGACGGGGGTTTCACCATATTGATCAGGCTGGTCTTGAACTCCTGATCTTGTGATATGCCCGCCTCGGCCCCCCAAAGTGCTGGGGTTACAGGTGTGAGCCACCGTGCTTGGCTATATTACTTCTTAAATTGAACTTAATGGAATAATTATCTTCATAAAATCAAATTATTATATTCTTAAAAGACAAAAGTACAACAAACCTAGCTTTGCAGATCTTAATTGGCTTGTATTTTCAATTCCAGAATGGGACAGTGGTCAGGACCATAAATCGTTCAGAATTTTCCACCTCACAAGTGCAGGCTTTATTTATAGCCAGGGACAAGGAAGTAGCATACAAAAATCAGAAGTGAGGTACAGTCACATCAATTGGTTAAAGCTCAGCATTTGCCTTAATTGAATGTGGTTTGAACAGCCTGCTGCCTGCCATGGACTGAAGCTAGGCTGCTGTGATTGGCTGAGACTCAGCTATTTGTAACCAAGGCAAATTCCTAAGATAAATTTTCAGCTTAAGTACCAAGTTAGGTTTCAGTTTATTTATAAAGACTTGTACTGAAGCTTCTAAAGCCCAAACTTAGTTCGATTTAACAACAACAATTATTAAAATCAGAAATTTAGTCATATAGCTGGGATACAGCTCTGTGATACTTAGGTGTTGACTCTTGAAAATCAACATTTTTCAATGAAAATGCTTTAATTGTTGACAAAAGATGAGAATCAAAATGCATAAATTCTGAGTATCACTTTTATATCAATGAATTATCTTAATATTATAAAAAACTTTTATCTCCAGTGTAAATTAGTTGTCTTAATTTTTTTTAATGCTTCAAATGGATATATGGTCAAACATTTTTATGGGAGATTATGCCTATGATTGAAATTTTATGAACCTACATGTATCTCCTATGTTTTACAAATACTGCAGCTCTGTAGCATCCATACTCCAGAAGCACTGAACAGTGATTTTATTGATTTGCTCCTTTTCCGTCACAGTATCTTATCTCACTGAATGACACTCTAATCCCTTAACTTGTCTGTCACCACAGACCATGAGATAATGAGCTGACCTCTCTCTGAATATGTAGTCTAAGCCAGAGATAACACTGAATATTTGCTAGTGGGAAAAGTGGATAATGAGCATGTTCAAGAGATAGGAAATATACTTGGATAGGGACAAAGTAAATGTGGGTGGTCAAATATTATCTCCCTCAGGGAAGTGCCCAGCGGGAGGGAGAAATGCTGAGTACTTGTTTAGATCACTTTAATGACCGTTATCAACTGGTTTGGCTAAAAACAAACACACCTCCCGCTACTAAATAGTCATCCTTGGTATAAGGAAGGGAAACTTGAGACAGCTGATAGCAAATTCTTTATCACATGGTTAAAGTTTCAAGGTCAAATTTATTAAGTTAATTTGATTGACAATGATTCATTTCCTAAATTCAAAAGTTTAGAATCATCATAAACCCCTGATCCTATTATTTCATGTAAACATGTTCATTTTGTCCCAATAGTGCAGATGTCTGCTGTTAATGATTTTAATTGCTATTATGTTTTAAGTGTTTGTACGTTATTTGAAAATGTAAGTATTCTATTATTTTATGGTTCATTAAGCACAAAGCACACATTCAGTCATAGTTGTAATACATGGGTCAAGAATCAGTACCCTTATTTTGAAAGTGATAATTATTCTTCTCGGTTATCTATTCCAAAGCATAATGAAATGAAAATTACTTAGTGTCAGCCCTGGAAAAGTAAGCATGATGGCTTGTAAAAGTAACAGATAATGCTATACATAAATATGAAAAATGTATGGTAGTACTATATTAAAATGTGCATTGAAGAAATGTATTAACTGTTCAAGTCGTAACTAATAAAATTAAAATATAAAACCTAAAGGTAATTTTATTATGAAGCAACACTAATTGTTCCACACATTTAATATTATCTTTGATATGTATTTATTAACAAATTCCATGTAGTAAAACTACCATGTAAGAAAGTAATTAAAATCAATTAGTAGATATCACAAATGCATTAATGGTACATACATTCACAAAAATCAAGGATAACTTATCGTTCATAAAAATAAAAGATTTGTAGTTTAGCTTCTAATCAGAAAAAATCTTGGAGAAATTGTTTTAAATATATTATAATGTTTTAAACTTGTGTCTGTCTAATGTCCTAATTTCATCAGGGTCCTCAGAGCTGCATGAGTCTTACCCGTAAAGGGGACCCAGAGGCTCACAACGTGAAATGACTTTGGGATGTGTAAAAAGCATTGATCTACAAGAGACATTGTAATCATCTAGTATAAAACCTTCACTTTATGGATAAAGAGCAGTAGGTAACTTTTGCCAAATTACATGCCTTTACACTTACAAGGTCTACATTCATTTTTTTTCTGTTAAAGGATAATTTCACATTTCTTTTAAGAAATTTGCTCCTCTGCTATCAATACATATGTTTTGTGGTGGCTAAACTCCCCAGCTGAAGAAAAGGAATATAATTAATTATCTTAAGTCATTTTTCTGGCCACAGTGATTTAACCAAGCAGAGGCATATTTTGTAACAGTGATAGCCAGCATCAGGCCTGTTGTCCTACTTACTTTTAAAAGGCAACTTTCTCTCTTTTTCTACTGGGCTTCAGGTTATGAATATGTAAGATCTGAAGTTCTTGTGGCCATATGCTACTATGCAGGGCAGAACTAGTTTGAGAAGGAAGAGAGGATTGAATTGCTGATGCTGCTGGTTTTCATTTGTCCAACCACTGCTCCCTGAGGCCCCTCTGCGCCTGGTGTGCTTGACTGCAGTCCTATATGACAACTTTCTAATAAGGAGAGGAAATCCATTTTGTTTCCTCTTAATAGACTTTGTGTTTGACTTTCTGTCACCTTCAATTTCAAGAGTCTCATTTGATTAAGTATGTTAAAAATTACAAATATTTCCAAGGTCAAGGTCTGAAAATGGCCCCAAATTTACTTGTATATTGGGGATCAGTGTAGAAACCAGAGTCTTGTCTACTAGCTTTCAGCTTACTGTTTTTGCCTCTATAGAATGTTGTATCCTCAATTATCTTAGAAGCTTCTGGAGAATGGAATGTTGGCTACATAGGGAGTTTTGCCATGGCATCTGGGTGTCAAGGTATAATTAAGTTCAACAATTGAAAGTATCTTTACTAAAAGGATAAGATATTCATGGAATCCCAAAGTAGTATCTAAAAAGAAGACTTTGGGGGATCTTCTGGAGTTAAAAATACCTTTTAATATGAAAGGAACAATAGTAGACTAGGAAATAAAAGACAAATTCAGAAAGTGTATGAATGTGTAGTATGAGAAAAAAATTAATCTAAACCACTGAGATTCATTTTTTTAATTATTACATCATATTTTAGCTTAAGCTGACAGACTCAGAAAATGAAATGTCTAAAACTGAATCGCTCCATCTTCTCTGAAAAATCTTTACAATTTACAGTCAGCTTCATATCACATTATTCAATATGGAGTCTGTGTCATAGCTAAAAAGCTATCTGTGATGTTTCAGACATTTACAAAGGGTTTACCAGATAGGACTCATGGAGGAAACCTGCCCTTCACACACCACGCGAGGCACAGAGACTGCACTCTTGTCTCTAAAGAGAGTTGCAGTTATGAAGTCCAGATTTCTTGGCTGCCCATGCTCTTACATCTTCATTCCTGTGCTAAGTGCCTCCATTTGGAGGTCTTTTTATCTGGGAGTTTTTTGGAGCCTCTATGAACAACAGTAAGATGATCCTCAAGTCTATGCTGATTTACCTAATCCTTGCCAGCAGCCGTTCTATGGAAGAAGAATGAAACATTGGAGAACCAACAAGTTCTCCCATTTAGCTTCTTGCTATGCTATTGAATGATTAAAGACTTGGATTTTGCTTTCATTTTGGTTTGTTGTCTTACCCTGACACAAGGCAGCTCAGCTCCCTCCAGCTCATTCTGCTCAAAACACTCAACTCCGCCAAATATCATGAAGTTATTTTACTTTATTTTTCTTATGCTTACATCCAATCCATCAGGGAATAATACTGACATACATTCATAAGGTGACTGTGTTCCTTTTCATCACTTCTGCTGCTGTCACCATGGACCCTAGCAATATCATCCCTCACCTGTTGTCTAACTATGATCTGTCCTCAAAATAGCAGCCAGAGTGATCTTGTGAAAATTTCAGCTCACGTTAATTCTTAGATCAAAACCCTGCTACGGCTTCTCAGTTTTCTAAAAGTAAAAGCTAACATCCTTACAATGATTGATGAAACCCTAAATGGTCAGGAGGGTGGCCCTTGCCATCTCCCTGACCTTTTCTTTTATTTCTATTCCCCTGCTTCAACATCTGCCCTTCCAGACAACTGCCTTGCTAATTCTCTCACCTCATTCAGATCTTTACACAGGTGATACTTCTCAGTGAGGCCCAATCCAGTCACTGTATTTAAAATTGCAACATAGCTGTCTGAATCCCTTACCCTTGGTCCTTCTTATAATGCTCTGTTTCTTTTAGATTTTTCAATTATTTTATATATTTTAATTATTGGTTATGTCTGTTGTCTCTTTTTACCACCCAAGACAGTAAGCTTCATGCAGGTAGAAATTTTGTTTTCTTCTCTATGCTGTGCTTTCTTCACTAATGAACCTCAATTCCTAGAACAGATATTAGCATAGAATAGGAACTAGAAAAATATTTTTAAATAAATGAATTAGTTAAAATTTTATCTGCAAAAAAACAAAACATTATGAGGCTGCTCTGGATTAAGATTCGGAAGTCTGTAGTTATCACTATATTCTAGATGCTTCCTATGTTTCCAATATCCCCCAGATGACTGCATGCTATGCCAGCATGTGACTCCTTGAATTAAGAATCATGTCATTTTGAAGGCATTTTCCTATCACCTGCTCTTTCACACCCATTCACTAGAAGTTCAGCAGTTCTTTATTCTTTTCTTGAAGGCCATGCTAGATTGCAGAGCAATTTGCTAAGCCAATAACGAAGGCTTATAAGGCATAACATACCACCTGTAATAGGTAGTGTTAAGTTTTCACAGCTCCTTCATTGTCTAACTCAAAGGAAGCTTTGTGAAGCAACTTTGATCATTAGTACAGATACAAATGGGTCACATTTTGAAGAACTAAGGTTAGGCATGCCTCCATTCATAACTTATTAGCAAGTTACACATAAGAAAAGCTGTGGATAAACAAATAGCATGGTTGATTAAAGTTTTTCTTTTCTCTTATTATAGGAACATATGTGGTATTTTGGATTACTCTTTAGTGAATCATTTTACACACCCCATGGGCATGTTAACATTAAATATGTGAATGCCAGGGAAATGCATCCATGTATGTGAGACTCCAATATTTTATTCATAATATCTATGTACACATGCACAAATATATGCACATATAGACATAAAAAATAAAAGGCTATCTATTCCATTTATTTTAATTATCAAGTGATACAAATTTAATGAAAAGTTAATTTGGCCAAATGGAAAGATGGAGGAAACCAAGATAAAATTAACTCCATATTTCTCCTTCCAGTTTAAAAATATTTTAGGGCCACATGTGGTAGTTCACACCTGTAATCCCAGCACTTTGCGAGGCCAAGGTGGGTGGATCATGAGGTCAGGAGATCGAGACCATCCTGGCCAACATGGTGAAACCCCATCTCTATTAAAATACAGAAATTAGCCAGGGATGGTGGTGTGCACCTGTAGTCCCAGCTACTTGGAAGGTTGAGGCAGGGGAATCACCTGAACCCAGGAGGTGGAGGTTGCAGTGAGCCAAGATCGCGCTGCTGCACTCCAGCCTGGGCAACAATAGCGAGACACCATCTAAAAAACAAAAATTTTTTTTTTTAATAACCATGGTTTAAATTAGCATATTTTAAAAACTGACAACTTGGAAAACATTATGATTGATTTTGAAATTATGAAGATTTGTAGAATGTCTTGAAAAATCTTCAAGATGCATATAAAATGTCTGGAGGATCATGTCCGCTGTATTGGGATCTGTGATAAAAGAAGAGATTACAAATTCAGTCCAATGTCTCTTTCAAAAAGAAATGAGATTAGTTTATTCAGACTCTTTATCCAATATCTAAGTATTTATACAGATGTTAAACATTAGATTTTTCATTATGTTGATTGATTCCAGTCATTTTATGAATATTTCTCTCCTTGGATGTCAGCACAATGGGTTTTTTGAAAGCTGTTGTTTTGAGTGATGATCATTAAGGAAAGGAATATGACATTTCTAGGAGAATTTTAGCATTTACGTAAAATGTAACAGTAGCTTATAGAGGTGGAGAAAAATGTACAATAACCTTCAGCATATGAAATCCTTATAAGAAGGTGTTGAATACATGATCATGGGAAAAAAAAACCTAGATAAAGAGAGAGTTTTTCGGGGTATTTTATATATATAAGGAATATATAAAGTAGTTTATATATATTTTATATATGTATAAGGAAAATAAAAAAAAGATGTTTCTTAATGTGCTGTAGTCCTCAGAATGCAGTGAAGGCCACTGAAGTAAAAAAATGTCTCTGTTGATTTAGATAAATGTAGCCTCATTCCAGTATATTCTGGTTTTTCTTTTATCCAATTGAAAACCTACCAGAGGTTTTTACTGTGGCTGTCAGACAGAGCACAAATATTTCATAAGCCATAGTGGGCTTATTAAGTTGGCACCATTTGAGCCTTTAGGGCAGTTTACTTCATAATTTTAAAATGCTTTTTCCCCTCCCTTCTTTATTATGGGATACAAAATACAGATGTTCCTGTTTTGAAAGCCTAATGGTAGTGATATCTCCTAATCCCTGCACTAGTTCTTACCAGGACACAAATTTGAGGTTTTAGACCATTTGACGTTTTGCAGGAATGAAGCTGGATATTGGAAATGTGATGGAGACAAATAGTTTATATTTAAAGGTCCCTCAAACAAATTGTCCCTTTAAAAATCTGGTGATCCTGATATTTAATTAATTTATTTATTATGACTGCTTGTCAAAATAAGATAAATAAGAAAAAATCAGACGTAACAATCATGTAACAAAATTACTTTGTATCTTAAAAATCGTTTTTGATGATTATTGTAAGCCAGATGCTGTTAGATAATGTTAAATTCTATTCAGCCTTTAATATTTTTGAGAACCCTATATTTGGGAGGTTATTATATTTACCATTTTACAACCCAGGAAAATTAAGTAACTTCCTCAGAGTTTCAACTCTAGTGAGTATGGAAAATGGGATTTAAACATAGATATAACGGCCCCAGAGTCTATACCTTTAACCACTTTATTACTATTCATGTGAATAAAATGTAAAACAGAGGTAAAATAAAATTAATTATAAATAGAAAGTTGGCAGTAAACGTCTCAAAGTAAAACGATGCACTGATCATTAGAAACTAGATTAAAAATAAAATGTATAAAGTATTATAGAAATTGCAAAACAAGCTTTGGAATAATAAAAATACAACAATTCATAAGCATTAAAATTTTATTTGAATAAGATCACTGAAAGGAAATAGACTGCGTTAAAAGAATAAAACTTGTTAAAAGAAAGAAAGCTTACTGAAGGGGCAACATGAAATATATGTCTTAACACACTGATCCAATTCAAAAACGAAAACGATTACAGCTAGTGATCGACTTACGACCACGGTCGGGACCGCTGACCGGTCATAACACGATTTGGTCGTAAGTTGAGTAGGCTATATGTACAGTTGAAATGATGCACGCGGAGATGATAGTGCTGCCAGAAGCTGGTCCGCACTGTTGTACGCCCAGCTGGGCAATGTTTGCGCTGCCAGATGCGGAGCAGTCGTGGCTAGCGATTGTGGTCATAAAGTCGAATGGTCGTAAGTTGCATAGGTCTAAGTCGATCAATACCTGTATCACCTTATTAGTCAGCATGGCAACTCTCTGGATGATTTCTTCCTTCACTCTACATGTATGGATTCCTTAAATATATTTCCAATGATGTTTTTCACGCCATCAGCACTGCGGATTCAAGGATAAACAAAACAGACCGCAGTTCCTATTCTCAGTGTTATCACTGAAGTAGGCAGATAATAAACACATTCATAAGTAAAACAAAATGTATTAGATGCATGCTTCGGGGAGAAATAAAGCAGCGGAGGAGGGGAGTGCTGGGACGTTGCAGATTTAAGTGAGGTGATTAGGGTAGATCTTCTCAAGTAGTTGGTACTTGAGGAAAGATCTGGAGAAGCTATTCGATTATTAGGGAGAAGACTATTTCAATCAGAAAGAACTGGAGATGCAATTTCCCTGAGCCTGGACTGTGCCTAAAGTTCTTCCAAGAAAGCAGAGACATGGATGAACCCAGAGGACAATATGCTAAGTGAAATAAGTTAGGCACAAAGAGACAATGTGGAATCTTAAAGTGCAAATCATTGAAGTAGAGTAGAATGGGGCAAGGGGGAGGCTTGGGTCAGTGGGTACAAAGTTACAGTTAGAGAGGTGGAATAAATCTGGTGTTCCATTGCACAGCAAAGTACGTAACATAGTCAGTAATAATGTATTACATATTTTTTTTTTTTTTTTGAGAAGGAGTTTTGCTCTCATTGCCCAGGCTAGAATGTAATGGCATGATCTCGGCTCACTGCAACCTCTGCCTCCCAGGTTCAAGTGATTCTCCTGCCTCAGCCTCCTGAGTAGCTGGGATTACAGGCATGTGCCACCATGCCTAGCTGATTTTGTATTTTGGTGTAGAAAGGGGGTTTCACTGTGATAGTCAGTCTGGTCTGGAACTCCTGACCTCAGGTAATCCACCCACCTCAGTCTCCCAAAGTGCTGGGATTATAGGCATGAGCCACTGGGCTGTC
>NW_016107420.1:3918164-3978603 GCF_001604975.1 Cebus imitator | reverse complement strand
ACATATTTTAACATAGCTAAAAGAAGGAATTTTTGATGTTCTCACTACAAAGAAATGGTATATATTTGAGGTGATGGATATGCAAATTAAACTAATTTGATCATTGTACAATGTATACATGGATCAAACATTATATGGCATCCCAGAAACACATACAATTATCGTTTGTCAATTTAAAACAACAAATATATTAAACATATAAATAATTTACAATAACTTTTAAAAAGAAGCTCAGAGGCCAACATGTCTAAAGCAGCAGAGGCTGTGTTATTTTCCTGTGGCTGCAGTAACAAATGGCCACAAATGGGGCGGCTTAAAACAACATAAACACATTCCTTACGTTTCTGGAGGCTCCAATTCTGAAATCAAGCTGTTAGATCGAAGTCCCACCAGAGCAAGGGGTTCCCCATCTCCCCTCCGAAAACTAGTACCAGTCCCTAGACTGTGAGGAACCCAGCTTCACAGCAGGAGGTGAGCGGCAGGTGGAACAGCATTATTGCCTGAGCTCACCTCCTGTGAGATCAGTGGCAGCAGTAGATTCCCACAGAAGTGCAAACCATATTGTGAAATCCACATGCAAAGGATCTAGGTTGTGAGCTCCTTATGAATATCTAACTAATACCTGCTGATCTGAGGTTCTGAGGTGGAACAATTTCATCCTGAAACCATCTCCGCCCAACTACAGAGAAAAATTATCTTCCACAAAACCAGCCCCTGGTGGCACAAAGATTGGGGGCCACTGCTCTGTAGACTACAGAAGAGATTCCATTCCTCACCTCTTCTAGATGATGTTGGCTTTGTGTTCCTTGGCTTGCAGCCACATCACTCCAATCTCTGTCCGTCTTCACAACATTTTTTTCCTCTGTGTGTCTCTCTCAAAACTCCCTGTGCCTTTCTCTTATGAGGATACATAGGATTGCAGTTTTTACTCAGATAATCCAGGATAAGCGGATCGTCTTATGACCTTTAAACTCATGCATTCTAGATATTTAAGGTGGATATCTTTTGGGAAGCCATTTTCCAGTTTACTGCAGAGGCCAATTTGACTAAAGGCAGAGTGAATGAGGACAGATCAGGGAAGGCTGGGAAGAGGAGCAGGGGTTGTAGACAAGATTACATGGGCTTTTACTCTGTGTGCGATGGAGCCACTGGATGACTTTGGGAAAACAACTGAAATCGTTTGACATTTTACAGGAACACTCTTTGGGCTGTGGAGAGAAAAGGTCAAGAACAAAAGTAGAAGCTGGTTACCAGTTTGCAGCATTAATCTGTGCTGCATTCTATGGGGCTGGGAAGTGGTAGAAAGAGTGAGAATAGTTGCATTCTAGATACTATTTAAAGGAAGCGCTGATTTCTCAAGGACTCTAGCTGTACTTTGACAGGGGCACCATTTTGCTGGAGATCTCTGAGAGCGTTGGTTCCTTGGAAAAGATCCTCTACATTGGAGGGTAGCAAGATTAGGGAGGCTGTGGTCTTTTCCCAGTGATAACAGAAAACTCAAGCTCTTATATTTACTAATATATATGAAGACTCTTGACTCAAACTTGGTAGCCAGCCTCCCATTGGATAATCCACTAGGAAGTAGGAAATCTCCCATGTCTGTAGATTAAGCTAGTAAATGAACATTCAGCACTGAGGGAACCAAACAAATTCAGAATTCCAAACCATTTGTCGGGGGAAAACAACAACAACAACTAAAAATCCAATGATCTTAAGGAATAGGGGTGGATAGGACTTTAACAACAAGAACAGAGCAACATAAGAGTCTTGCGTTAGCTTACAACACTGCCGGAGCAAGGAAAATAAAGCTGCAGCGCAAAACTGCAGACTGGTGGTATGCTAGTGGAATGAATTTGTTCCCACAGATTTGTTATGTTTATACAGCAAAATGTTTGAATTTGAATTTGTTGTCAACATTTAGAAATTGGGCATTTTCATATAAAAATCAAAGTTATCGTGTAAAAAATCTGTATTTCCAGCCTGAGAAAAGAAAATACTGAGCAACAGTTGCCCATGCTCTTACATAACCCTAATATATTGGGGTCTTGTAGAAGTGCCCCCCCAATGTAGAAACCTCCAAGTTCTTTCTTTCCTCCTTATTTTCCTTAACGAATTTCTCAGGAGCTCTCTGCCCTCCTGTTCCAATCTGGCTGCTTACTTAGACCTGCTGCAGAGCTGGCATCTTGGGATGTTCCCTTCATCCTGAGAATTCTACTCACCCCTCACTCTTACGTGCCTCATTTCCAGGATCCCAAAACACATTTCCCAGCGTGTTATCTCATTTGGTGGGGCATATTTGCAGTATTTGGAGAACCAACCATAAAGTTTGGAGGGAGCACAGTCCACACAAGATCACCCTCACTTTTAACACCAATTGTAAGTTTGGAAAGTCTCCAAAACAGTTTTTATAATTTTCTAGAAGGACTCGCAAAACTTACTGAAAGCCATTTTACTCTTGGCTATGGTTTATTACAGGAAAGGAATACAAATCAATATCAGCCAAAGCAAAAAGCACATAGAGCAGAGTTTGGGGAAATACCAAATGCAGAACTTTCTTGTCTCAGCCTTGTGGAGTCAGGATGCATTACTTTCCATGCACTGGTGTATGACAACATGCACACAGTATTGCCAACCAGAGACGCTCACCTGAGCCTTGCTGTTGAGCTTCTTTTTTGGTTTCCTTACATAGGTATGATTGATGGATTAATTGCAAACATGGTTGATCTCAGTCTCCAGATTGACTGCTACGTTACGGCCCAAAACCCTCAACATAAATTACCTCTTTTTCCTGGAATGGCTAGCCACGCCCTAAATCACACCGTTAGACTATGCTGCATGTTCCAAGGCCCATAGGTAGACAAAGACATTTCTATCAGACATAAAACCCCTAGATTTCAGAAGTTACTTTCCAAAAGGCAAAGACCAGAAAATCTCTTCGGGAATGCTTGATTCTTTACTACATACTATTCTACAGTAACTGCTTAAGAATGGTACTTGGGAGTACAAAAATATAGAAAATCATTAAAATGTATAATGATTGCTAATTTAGCAAGATGAAAAATTCTACAGTCTCCCTCCACCCAGTCCAACCCAGCATATATTTTTCACTCAGAAGATATTACTTTAGCTTTTAGTGATGTTTTATGAATTCTGATAATGTTCCGAGTCTTGATCAATTATAAATGACTTGCTTTTGCACTCTGATGCTTTTAAAAATTTCTCTACATCCCAGCATTTTGAAATTTAACAATTAAAAGCCTTCAGGTCTTTTTTATTCATTCATTTTATTAGGATTTAGTTGGAATCAAAAAAACTTAGAGCCTTATGTTCTTAAGTTCGGAAATACTTGTGTTACTTCCTTTATAAATCTGTCTTATTCATATTCTTTTTTTATTTTTTCGCAACAGAGTCTCACTCTGTCACCCAGGCTGGAGTGTGGTGGCATGATATTGGCTTACTGAAACCTTCACCTCCCAGGCTCAAGTGATCCTCCTGTCTCAGTCTCTTGAATAGCTAGGATTACTGGGACACACCACCATGCCTCGCTAATATTTGTATTTTTATTAGAGACAGCGTTTCACCATGTTGGCCAGGCTGGTCTCAAACTCCTGGTCTCAAGTGATTTGCCAGCCTCAACCTCCCAAAGTGCTGGGATTACTGTGAGCCACCAAGCCTGGGCTTTTCATATTCTTTATTTTTTCTTTTTGGAATTCCTATTCACGTTATGAATTTCTTGAACTGATCATCTAATGTTAGGGTTTTTTTCCTTATATTTTTAGATTTTTTTTGTGGGATTTTTGGAGAAAATTTTTCATTCAATTCCTCCATAGAGAGCTTTTTAAAATAAATTTCTACTATCATAGTTTTATTTCAAGAGTATTTTATTTTCTTCCTGAATCTTCCTTTTATGGCATTCTGGTTTTGTTTTAGTGTCTTAACATCTAAGTTGTCAAATCTAGAATTCTTAAAGGTTTTTTTTCTTTTGCTCGTTGCATAACATTTAAGTTTGGTTTGTGTGTGTGTGTGTTTATTTTGGTCTTAATGATTTATGTAAGTGGCTTTCCTCAGGGCATTTTTTTACAGTTTATTTATATTATTATGGAAACACTAAATTTGTCTGAAAGATCTATGTGAATAGGTAGTGTTTGTTGACTAGCAGAGAGGAATCTGGCTTTTTTATTAGGAAAATGTTACCTGTCAGTTTCTCATGGGCTTTTCTCTTGGACAGATCAGTTGTAAGAGGCAGGGAGTCCAAATCCTACCAGTAGTGTAGGCCTACCTCTTAGCTTGGGAGAGGTTCTGGGGAGGGCCAAATAATGGGAGGGATCACAATTTAGTAATACATTTTAATATTTTCTATATGAAAATATTTACCACTACCTTCAATAATACTGAGCTGAGGCCAGCTCATGCCTGTAATCCCAGCACTCTGGGAGGCCAAGGCAAGTGAATCACCTGAGGTCAGGAGTTCAAGACCAGCTTGGCCAACATGGCGAAACCCCATCTCTACTAAAAATACAAAAATTAGCCAGATGTGGTGGCACGTGCCTGTAGTCCCAGCTACTCATGAGGCTGAGGCAGGAGAATCACTTGAACTGGGTGGCGGAGGTTGCAGTGAGTTGAGATCGCGCCACTGCACTCCAGCCTGGGTGACAGAACGAGACTCTCTCTCATTAATAATAATAATATAAAATAATAATAATATGGAGCATTTTCAAGATCAGAAATTGTGTGGTTCACTATTTCAGGGGAGTAAAGACGGTTCTTTTACCAAAATAGGAAGTGGGTATGGACTTGTTTATCTGTCTTGAGGGGAAACATCTGAGGATGGAACTGCTTGCCATATAAACTTTCCAACAATCTTTCCTATAATCAGTTCCAGACACACTTGCTGCCTTGTGAGGTACCTGGCTTTTCCAAATCCTGAACCTTCCTTCTATTCTGCATGGTCAATCACCCTACTTTGATTCTCTCCCTTGGTGGTTTTCAGTTTTGCTCACGTGACTAGTCTAGTTGTCCATTAACTTTTCAACTTATACAATGTAGTTAACAGTTCTTGTTTGTTCTGTTTTGTTTTGTTTTGTTTTTTTTTACCTCTTCACTGCCATTTTTGGGGTGGTTTTAGCAGATTCTAGAAGAACCTGTGTATTTAGCATCCCATGAAAGACCAGAAATCTAAATTGACTCTTAATCAATGGGATGGTAGTCTTTAATTAAAATATGACCATTGTGTTACCACTTCTGAGTTTATTTATTCTATTCAAGGAATGGATTAATAAATCATTTTCAACCTGCGAATGACAACATGAAATAATTTATGCAGCTACTGCTGGTTTATTCTGGATAATCTGAGGATGTGTATTTTAAAGATACTTAAACACATATTTATTTTAGAATATTTCACACACATATCACTTTATACATACGCACTTCCACATATACTCATTCAATTAGCGTTACAAATCACATTTATTGAGTGCTTCTGACTATTTGGATCTTGAACTATGCACTGTGAATGCAGAGACTGATAAGGGGCAAGTTTTGCTTTCAAGGATATCACAATTTAGCAGGATTCCTACATGTGTAGAAATCATTCGGACACTAAGAGCTCAGATATGAAACGAACTTTACCGTTTAGAACACTGCAGAGAATCAGAAAGCAAAAAAAAGCTTTTATAAACCAAAACAGTTCCCATATTGTTCACAAATTAAAGCCTAAATAACGTGTTCATAGGCATTCTCTCTATGCTCTTACATGGATTACACAGGCCCACGTTGTAGATTCAGTTCTAGTAAGTCTAATTGTATGATTTCCCAGAATGCATAATATTTAAAGTAGCAAGTCACAGATGTAGACTATACGTAAAAGGGAAGGAGGCTGGCACTAGTATGAAATGATGCCTGGCTCTGAGGGAATGTACAAATAGTACCCACTATAAGCAGCGTTAGTGTAGTTAGAAGTCTGGGTAGAAGTCCTGGTTCTGCTAGCTATTAACAAAGTAGTCTCGAATGAGTCACGTTAACTCCAGAGGCTTCAGTTGCTTTGTCTGTGAAACTAGGAAAATAGTCGCACTGACAGCCTAGAGTTCTTGTAAGAATTGAGTAAAACAATGCATGTAAAACACATGGAAATTAATAAGCACAATTTGTATTAAGTACTATTATTATTATCATGAGATTAAAACTGATTGGGATGATTTATTGCAAATAAATCATATTTATTTAGCTTCATATTTATTTATGAAGATAGCTTTACACAACTCCCTTCAGCTCTTTGGCATGATACAGTATCTGGGAAGCATGTCAGTCAGCATCTTACCCAGAAAAAGAATCTACCCTGAGTATTTAAACCTCAATGAATTTTACGCAAGAGGTTGTTTACATGGTGATAGAATAGTTGAGAAGCCAAACAGAAAAAGAGACATTGAAGCAACCCACAGGTCAGCCACAGCAGAAAGTGCCTATTAGAGATGCAAAGCTACTGGAACTCAGGAGCCTGAGTTGCCCAAGAGAGGAAGGATAAACGAACACAGGCACTGTGGGAGAAGGAGATATACCCTGGTTTCTCTCTTCTTCCACCATCCAGCCCCTCACCAGTGCCTCCCGTAGACTGAATCCAGCTGGAGCCCATGGATTGCAGAACCTGGGACATTCATCCCTGACATCATCACTCCATGTTACAGAGCGGAGCAGGAGCCAGAGAGGAGTGCTGTGTGGGCAAACTCACCCAGGACCAGCACAGACAATGGCAACACAGCCACATTACCCACCCTAAGTAGAGGAATATTGAAACCGCTAAATATTCAGACTCAAGACGTACTAAAAAAATCACTGCTTAAAGCAATAAATTTAAAATTTTGCAGGAATCTTTGCAAACTGAAGTTAAACGTTCCATTGTAGTGTCTGTAAAGTTTCTGAGAGGTGAGTGTGTGTGTGTGCATGTGTGTGTGTGCATGTGTGTGTTTGGAGAGTCAGAAAGAAAAACAAGTGAGTACCTCCCATGGACTCCTCCGGCCATACCAAGAGTCGCTTTTCTGTTCTGCTATAGCACATCATACTCTTATTATTATGGCCCAAACATTGCACTGTTTTTTTACACATGTAATATTTGTATATATTTATGGGGCACAGAATGATATTTAGATAAATGTGTATCACGTGTAATGGTCAAATCAGAGTAATTAGCATATGCATCACCTCAAGTCTTTATATCTTTATTTTGTAATATTCAAAGTTTTCTCTTTTAGCTATTTAAAAATATATAATAAATTATTAACTATGGTCACCCTACAGTGCTATAGAGCACCAGAATTTCTATTTCTTCTGCATAATTTTCTATCTATGAACTAACCTCTCCCTATCCTCTCCTCTCTCCTACCCTTCACAGTATCTAATAATCACATTTTTTTTTTTTGCATTCATCCTATAAATGCTTCTTGAGCATTTATTGTGTACCAGAAGCTAAGTCTGGCCCTGTGGATTCACTACAAGTTAGGCATGGCTCAGTTCCTAGGGAACTCAAGGTTTCTATTAAACATATATTTTTTTAGTCTTTTTCTCTTTCCTTGCCTTTCCCTAGGATTAAGTTAGGATAGTTGCAACTAGAATCATTTGTTTTTCATTATGTTACAATCTTTTCTGACATGGTATCTGAGACATGGCAGATATTTAATACATTTTTATTGAACTGAATTGAGAAACTAAAAATGACTAGACTCTCTCCGGACTTCTTCGTTCAAAGTTGCTGGAGACTGCAACGTGATGGGTTGACAGAACGTCAGTTATTGGAAAGAGGAAAAACAAATTTGAAAGTAGAGTAACTACTTTGCTCCAGTATTGCTAATTATTTTAATAGAGTTCCTTAACAGGAGATTCTGCAGTTAGTTCATAATTTGCCATGAAAATGTAAATGAATTTTTTCTTCTATTAAGATTAAATAGGCTATATTATTAATCTAAACTTTGATTTTTCAATGCCTTTTTCCTGTTAAAGTTATTTCTTCTTCAATATGACAATGCAAACAAATCAGATTATCAATTAACAAATATATCTTGTGTTAGAGAAATCATCTTCGAGTGTAAACTAGCAGATGTGGGTTCTGGACTTGAGCCTGCTCTGGGTGACATCTGTCACCACAATGATTGCCAGGTTGCACTTAGCGCGTCTGAGTGACTAGAGAGGTATTTATTTTCTTCCTAACTAATTCTTGCATGTATCCCTGAGGCTGTATTACCTGAAAATAAGTTTTTTTTGTTTTTGTTTTTGTTTTTTTTTTCCCTGAAACAGTTTCATTCTTGTTGCCCAGGCTGAAGTGCAATAGTGCGATCTCAGCTCACAGCAATCTCCGCCTCCCGGGTTAAACGATTCTCCTGCCTCAGCTTCCCGAGTAGCTGGGATTACAGGCAAGTGCCACCATGCCTGGCTAATTTTGTGTTTTTAGTAGAGATTGAGTTTCTCCATGTTGGTCAGGCTGGTCTCGAACTCCCGACCTCAGATGATTCGCCCACTTTGGCCTCCCAAAGTGCTGGGATTACAGATGTGAGCCACCTTGCCTGGGCAAAAGAAACTATATTAATGAAAAAAATTTTTCTATGAATGAGAGATGAAATTAACACTGTGTTTCTTTCATAGAAATGTGATTATTCTCTTTGTAAAAATGATCCTACCTATATTACTTTTTTTATACCAAAAAATAAAATACAAAAATAGTTACTCAAATTTCGACCACGTTTGAAATCAAATTTGAACCAGCTTTCATTAAGTGCTTTGTTTGAGGGTTAGTGGACATGTATGAGCTTTGTATATTTCTCCCCTATGTTGTCAAATACAAACCAAACTATTCAGGACATGGTGCACCTCCCACTTGCTTCAATGACTGCAGTTGAGAAGAGCAGATGAAAGCTACCTATGAGGACTGTATGCCTTTCTGTCTTTTCTCTGCTCTTTGTTTCCAGTGTTTCTCTTCAAACAGCTCACAGTCCACAGTCAGCACAGAGGTTGCAAGCACAGTGGGGGTTGACTTTAAGTTTCTTTTACCTTTTGCAACTATATTGCTGACTGTGCATTTTTAAAAAGGTCTTAAATTGGTAACTGACAAAGTTATATATAAAATAGTAAGACTTTGATGTTCTTGTTTTCTTCCCTCTGAAGTCTGCAGTGGCAGTGAAAGATCATGTAGACTGAATGACCTTCCCAAGTGTAACTTTTATTAGGAACCGAATGAGTCCTGCTTTCCACAGATGCTTTTTCAAGGCTTTATATGTGCAGGTAACTCCAGAGGCAAGCTTTCTGTAAATAAACATTCCTTTGTGACCACATGCTCATAATTCTTATCAAATGAAGCCAAAGAAAGGAGATTTAAAAGATCATCAAATCTTTGCTATGAAATAATTTTCTTTAATTATATTAAATAGATATAAAATGCTCTGGTTAGTAATTAATAGCTAGAGCTATTTTATATTGATTTATAGTGGGAAAAATGTCTATCTTATGTGTTTATCCATAGGAAGTTAAAGCTTGTTATTATGTTAAAAACTAAAGTAGCCCTTTTTTATCATAACCATAACATGAATTAGGCATTGTTGAAATTTGAGAAATAAAATTTATCAAAAGTGAGATATTTCTGGGATCTTTGATGGATATTTCAGGCTTCCAAATATGTCCTGCAGGTTATTTTAAGGTTCTTATATCCATAGGGCATTGTAAGAAAAAAAGATCAGGTTCCCAATTCAGATTTCTAATCCCTCGTGTCTTTTAGATGTGTCATCAGATCACTAGGACCTAAAAGAAGAGTATTTTAAATTTCCCATTTGATTCCTCTGCAACATTAATTCCCAGGCCATTTCAGTAATGCAAACTTAGAAATTATTTAATAATAGTTATGCTAAATTATCCCACATGTATTGCATACCTATAATGCACATTGCATATCAATGTCAACCCAACCCACAGTATACTCATTGGACAAATATCAAGTGTAATCAAAACTTTCTAGGATCTTACTGAAATCAAAAGTTCATATTTCAGATGAAACTAGCAATTATTAGCCAGACTCCTCTGTATTCTTGAGACAGTAAGTAGCCATCATTAAATATACAACTTCCTTTTGCATTCACTCTGAGCATTCATCATAAAGTCATGCATGTGTGTGGTAGCAGCAGCTGCATGCAGTCAAGGTGTAGTTTATATGCTCTTAGAACTTATCCCCATTCCCATATCCCATTCCCACAAGTGAATTTAATCTGTTTTAGTTAGCTTATATTTTAAATAGATTATTTCAAACAGTGTAGTTTTCATATGATATGGTAAAAATAGTGGAACTTTATTTGTAAATGTACATTATTATGATGAACCAAATGTGTTTAATACTTCTTCTAATTTTATATCAAATTTTGAAAGCATATTATCTATGCAAATTTGATGCATTACTTCCTAATCTGACATTATACGATGTTACAGAATATAATCAATATTAAAATTAAAATTTAGTTTTTAAATGCATTTAGTATACATGTATGTGTATATCTATATAGACATGGCTATCTTAAGCAATATTTCTAAAAATTATCTAAATGTCCTTTAAGTATCAACATTGAAAAAACAAAATGTCTACTTACAACGAATTCTTATTTTAAAGTGTATTATTTGTTGAGGGGTTATTGATAAAGTAGGATATATTCATACAAGGTGAAAGGATAAACATAACAACTTTGGATATTTTCATTGTAAAGTGAAAGCCTAATTTCTAGGTTCTTACTTTATAAAGGACAATTGAGAAATTAATACCACATATATATTGTAATATACATCTATGTACGTATCTATATATGTATGCATCTATCTATATTATGTTATGATTTTATTTTGTGGAAACTGTAAAAGAAATTCTAAATTGTAGATTACAGGTCACCTGATAAGAAAAATTATTTATTTTAAACTATCACATATTGTGAAATAGCCTATGACAGTAATTCTGCATTAGTGCCTCTTCTTACAGCTACATATTGATTAAGTAATATAGGCATCTAATATATGTTCAAGCCTTCATGTGGGAATCCATTTCCATAGTTGACCTAGCTTGTCAACTGTATTTTATAATACTAATTTTTTAGTTTCCTATAATCTCATGGTGACTCAGTGAAATTGAACACATTTTGTCACCATATTTTCCCTCAGATTAGGCTCTGTTTTAATGTTCTCATTGGAAACTACAAACTGAGCTTCCTTTGTAGTTCATGGGACTAATGCCAAACAACTGGGAACAAACAGTAGTAGAAGAAAAACACCGTATATTCAATGGAACCCTATTTTAGGATAGAGGATCAAGGAAAAATTTGAGTCCAGTTGAAATTTCAGGGCAGATTAAAATGGCAATGAGTGTATATAATAACCCAGCTGGAATCTGTTCAGGATATTAGGGCCAAGTGCTCTTTTAAATTATTTAGTTAATGGATCTATCCATGCCAAAATAGCCACCCTACACTGATGCTGGCAGCCAGGTTTTCAGAAGTATGCCCTCATTTAGGCACTCTAAAACCACAGAAGTTAATTGCTTATCTGCTTCCATTTTTGTGCCAGTTTTACTCATGAAGTTAGGTCCATGTGTAGGTCATTTTTGGGATTTGAGGAATTCGTTTAACCATAGATAAATCAGTTTTATTTCACTGAAATGGCTTGTTTATACAGATCCTAGAGCATGGAATCTTCAATTTTAAAAGGCATATCTGGCTTTAAAATTTACGTAATAGCTCCATCTTACCTAAAACAGCCCTGAACAAGTGATGCACATGATTATTATTATTATTTTCTAATCCATCCACAGATGTGTCATGATAATGTTAACTCTTCATAACTTCTCTACCTCAGAAAATGATTTAGACCAGTTTATGACTCAGTCACCCAGATGTTTCCAAATTTGTTTGGATCTAATTTCTAGTCTATTTTCTGAGTTGTTCACATTTTATTTTTATGCCTCAATATCCTTGAACTAACAAATTCTTCCACTTAGATATTTCCTCTTATAAAATAGACTTACATGAATTATGAAATACTTTCAATTTCCTATAAGTCACTAATGCCCCAAAACATTAGACAGACTCATATAAATTTGACTCAAGCCCTGCAGTACAAACAAATGTGTGTGGAGTATACACTCCTCCAGGGAGCTACGGAAGCATAAGGTAGTTTGTTTCAATTTCTGCTTATTATTGCCCTGGCACTGATGTGACTGATGCAAAGACAAGTGTTCAGTTATTCACTTGGCATTTCCCCATCCCTTTAGCATTGCCTCCTCTCTTTTCTACAGTCTGTCTCTAACTTTCACTATAGACTCAGGACAATATTTCTACATTTATTAAAACAAGTTTGCCATTCTTAAAACATAAATACTAAGTCATACAACTGTAATTAGAAATCGCACTGCTAACACAATTAGGAAAGCTAAAATCTGACAGTACTACAGGTTGCTCTATTATGGGCTGTTACTTAAGTCAGTTTTAAATTAATTGAATTATAAGCAGTTTATTTTCAGAATTAAAACATCTACTTCATACATATTTTCTCTTAATTGACTTTAAATATGATATAACATAAATATCTATACAGATTACAGAAAATAATTGAAATATGATCTGCATTTTGAGGTCCAACATTTTTACTTTTTGAGGCAGGGTCTTGCTCTGTTGCCTAGGCTAGAATGCAGTGGCCTGAACTCTGCTCTCTGCAACCTCCACCTCCTGGGCTCAACTGACCCTCCCACCTTAGCCTCTCAGTAGCTGGGACCACAGGTCCACACCACCATGCCTGGCTATTTTTTGTAAATTGTATTTTTGTTTTTATTTCTTAGTTGAGATGGGGTTTCACCATGTTGCTCAGGCTGATCTTGAACTCCTGAGCTCAAGTGATTCACCCACCTCAGCTTCCCAAATTGGGGTTCAACATTTTAAGGGTCATTGATAAGTTTGTGTTTGAAAGTGAGGTGACTAAAGAAGTGAGAATCTAAACCAGAATTACATCAATAAAGAGTTTTCTAGATCTGTTTTTCTTTGAGATAAAAATGCTTAATATTTTTACCTATTTTACCTCTCATAATATTCAAAATGACCCTTTGAATGAGAAAGTAAAATTTAAAAATTTGAGGAAAATGTTGCTCAGATGACATTACACAAATTAATAAATGGCAGAACTAGAATTTAATACCAGAGCTGTTGAGCTAACAGTCCTTTACATTTTCAGGATGTCATTATAATTCTGTAAAAAAAAAAAAAAAAAAAAAAAATCCCAGCTATTTTGATTTGGTCTGGAAAGTTGAACTAGAATCAGTGAGTATACAATGTGAAGACAAATTTTGAATCCATATGCAGAATTATGAAATAAAGAGGTATGGTGACAATAAAATAAGAGATAAGGTCAAGAATCTTGATTAAAAAAAATAAAACACTCTATAATGCACTAAATCAGCTGACGTAAATATTTCCCAAACAAATTCCTGAAGCACTTTCTCAGAATACATTAACAGATAGGTAAGGCATACTTAGAAATGAGACAAAACAACACACACATTTGATCAGGTAAAATTATCGTAAGAATTTAAATTCATTATGTATCATGAAAATGGATTATAGGAATTGGAGTTATTCTTGTCCAATGCATTTAGATTTGAATTGAGGGACCGGGGGAAAAAGCACTCGGGTACAAAGCACCTGCTCCAGGAATTGTTCCATAAACCCAGCTGCTGAAACCACCTGCTATAACAAGAAGTCCAGTTTTACCTGGTAGCTGCCAAAATGTCCTGTTCTGCCCTTAAGACTGGTTTTACCTACCACTGTCACGCACCACTCAGAGGTTGCCAGTTCCTGAAAAACTTCACTGAAGGCAATGAACTTTCTTTCAAGATGATTCTTTGTAACATTTTCCCCAATCAAACCCCAACCAAATTCTTTATTCTTTGGGCATCCAGTTTGTGCCTATCCCCCAAATGACAATTCTGTTTTTGTATATATTTTCAAATCAAACCATTTGCTTAGTGTCTTGTCTCTATAGCTTATTTGATTTTGACATATTTAGTGTCGTAAGTGGGTCTCAATTGAACTTGCCTGGAGAGATTCCACAGCCCCCAGAACTATGGCATAAGGTTTTGATACATGGGCCCCTTGGGCCCTTCTGTGTGTGCCCTTTTTACCTGGGGAGTCTCTCCCTTGGCTCTAAACCCCATGTCTTGCTGTCTGAGTTGTCCAGTTTTTTGGGGGATTAGATTTTCTGAGGGTTTTTTCCACTCCTGTTTATGAAGGACTTCCCTTCTTTTAAAGAAGCCTTTGTCCCCCTTTCTGGTGAATACATACTTTATTATTTTATTTATTTTATGCTCTTGGTTTTAATTTTGGCTTCTGTGTATTCGGTGTTAAATCAAATTTCCTAAATAAATTTATTCACAAAATGGGTCCTTGAGGTTCAAGAGCAAGCCAAGATACACCCTGGTACCCCTTCTCAGGAGCTCCAGCTGGTTTTATGCTTAAACATTACCACACATCAGCTCATGCTTTCTCATCTCAGTGGGTGGATTATACTAAAGACAGCTTGGAATTACAATGACACTCCTTTTGTTGTTGTTGTTTTGTTTTTGACCTCTCTAAACTTGTTATTCTCAGAGATACATGAGAAGTTTAGGCTACAAAACCAAACAATCTGAATGAGACGTATACCTTAATTGGTATCTGGAGTTGTCCATATAATATATTCAAGAATCAAAATTTGCCTCATACCAAAATACTGTCTAAAAGTTAACTGGAATAAATGAAGGATAGGGAAATAAAGGCTTTAGACACTCAAATTTGTTCTGTTTCTTAGGTGCCACCTACTGTCTCTCTCTTCACCCTTTGAACTTCCCTTGTTCCCTAATACTTTTTCCCCTACTACTTCTCCCCTTTCTACTTCCTAACCTCAACATATACAAATTTGTCCCCTTAAGGATGGACCTCTATTGATTCTGAGGTTCCCCAGGTGTCCTACATCTTTTGCAGTAAAAGAGAACACTGTACCCTAGCCGAAGAATTTCCCAAGGGTACTGACATATTACAGTTCAGGCTTACCAGTCCCAATTCTCTTGTCTTTATCAACTTATTTGCTTGCTTGTGGGAGAAGACCAGCCCAACACTGGCTAGCAAAAGCCTATTGGACTTACCTCCAAGTGGATTTGGCATGATCTGTCCCTGTTTCCCAGAATCAGATCTACAATATTAGAAGCTGGCTCAACACCTTTCAAATAATTTACAGAGGGCCATCCTCAATCCATTTTCTTTTTCTTTTTTTTTTTTAATATATATTTTATTGTGTTTAAGGTTTTGGAGTACATGTGAAAACATGCACGATTGTTGCATAGGTACATACATGGCAATGTGGTTTGCTGCCTTCCTCCCCATCACCTCAATCCATTTTCTAAAGCTGTAGATTGGAATAAAATTTAAGCTTATACTCAAGAGCCAAATGAGCCAGTTCATAACTATTATAACAGACTGTTGGTTATAGTCAGAGAAAAATTTTGGCCTTCCTATGGATGTTGACTGTACTAGACTTACCTCTAACTCTATGTTTGCTAATGATCTCAGCCAAGAGCTGTCTCTGTAAGTTAAAAAAAACAACAACAACAAAACTTGCATGGTGGTGGAGACCACACCATGTGCTGAATTTATTAATTTGGCAAATCAATTGGCTTGCACCATAAATAATACCAATAAAAAGAAGACTACTAAAATCCTAAACCTCCAATTGCAACAAATGAATGCTCCCAGAAAAAACAATTTGGTCTCTAGATGACACAACTTTAATCCGCAAAAACCAACTCTTGGCATCTGTCATTACCGTAAATAGCCGAGGCCACTGGAAGAAATTTTATAAACATAAGCAATTCCTTTTAAGCTTATAAATAGTCTTCTTCACTTAAGGCTTCTGCTTCTCCTTCCCAACAGAGGGGCTTTGAGAAAATACAGAAGTTTTTTTTTTCCAGTTCTTCCACTTAATCACCTTGGGGAGACCACTTCAAATTGGCAATGAGGTCCTGACCGTTTATATAAATACAAGAGCAATCCTATTGGTGTTCAACCCCACTAACCTCAACCATCTCCTGCCTTGGAGTAATAAAAAGATTTAAGTGGGGGAGTTTTAAATGAACCATTGATGGTTTTTCTGTCCCAGCCTATTACTTTTCACCTTAAGCTATTATAGAATACCTATCTCGTCTTACTGATGGAATCTATTCCAGCTCATTTATTGAGACAAAACTTTTGGAAAAATATGCTGGCATCTCTTTCTCCCAAAAGGGAAAAATAATTTTATAACTTGACAACAACAATCCACTGGATTCTACTTTTGATGCCCTGCTTATATGTTACATTGTCTCAACACCAAAGATATCCCTGCTAGCTCCCAGAGTTTTTTATCGAAACAGGTAACTTTTTGTGGGCCACAACATCAACACAGAGTCATAGTGCATTCCTGAACAAAATCCAAATTCACTGAACAAAGCCCTTGCTTAATATGAAACAAAATCCTTTGGGCCGATCTACCCTAACAAGGGATAAGGCCCATCATTGAAGAATACAAAACTCAAGGCTTAAAAATTCTTTGCACCAGTCTCTGTAACACTCCCATTCTCCCAGTGAGAAAATCTAATGTTTGCAGATGTAGATTTGTTCAGGGTTTCTGTGTTATAAATGACAAATAATATTGCTATATCACGTTATAACATAGCCCAAAATCCATATAATGTGTTGACCTCAATACCAACTTATAGTAATTTGTCCATTGAAATTTACCTCTGTGGTGCTTTTTTTTAGCATCCTTCTTGATCAAAGCAGTCAATATCTCTTTGCCTTCTTTCGGGAAGCACAACAATATACTTGGACTCTTATGCCACAATACTAAACTGAAAGTCTTTCCAATCTTTCTCAAATTCTGAAGGTTAATTTAGAAGATGTAACTTTCCCCTAAGGCTCATTCTTACCGCAGTATGCAGATTATTTCTTTGCTCTCCCATGCAGGCATCCTGTGAGGAAGACAGTGTGAATTTATGAAAACTTCTAGCCATAAAAGATCATAGTTTTCTAAAGAAAAGTTACTACTCGTTAAAACCCAAGTTAAACATTAGGATTATCTGATTTTTCAAACAGAACTACATTTAAACGCTGAACAAATCCCAGGTGTCCTTCAGTTCCATAGACCCAAAATTAAATGGCAACTTTGAGGTCTTCTCAGACTTGTTGATTCCCGCCATAATGGAATATCAAATTTTCTTTGATGGCTAAAACCCTGCATGTCCTACTTAAGGATTCTAAGCCTGATCCCATTGTAAGGAAAAAAAATCCAAACATATTGCATTTATTAGATTAAAGAGGAACTCTTAAATCCCTCTGCCCTGGGACACTCTAATTATCCACTTCTTTGTTTTCTTTTTGTTTATGAAAAGAAGGAAAATGCCTTGAGTGTCCTAACTCAAAAACATGGAGATCAACACTACTTCACTGGATAGTGCAGCCAACAAGTAGACTCAGTAGCTCAAGAATTACCTCCTCATTTGAGAACTATTGCAACTACTGCCCTGCTAGTCGATTCACCAAAGAAATGGTCATGGGATTTCCTTCAATCATTTTTTATTTTCCATGCTGTTAAGTTCTAAATTTACATCATACTCAACACCTATTTGCCAGTAATTTTACCTCTTATAAAATTTTTTTGGCTACTTCCTCCTTACGTAACTCATTTTCAATAGAACAATCTTAATTCTTCTAATTTTTACCCCTTCCTTCTGATATAGACCCATCTGTATTACTTTTTGACTCTATCTTTCGACTAACAAAGAAATTTATAAGAGGCTTTGATAGGCAATGCTAAACTATCGTGATTTACAGATGGAGCATATTTAAATGATGGCATTGGTAAATACTGTGCCGAATACACAATTACTACTTATTTTAAAGGTATTGAGGCTGCCCTCTTAGCTATGGGTACTTCTACCCACCAGGCCAAACTTTATGCCCATACTCAGGCTTGGCTCCTTACTAAAGAGAAATATGCCAATTCAAGTTCAAAGACAGTAGTTATGCCTGCTTGGTTGTTCATGATTTCAGGACTTTATGAAAGTAAAGGTGCTTCCTCACTTTCACAGGAGGTCAAATAAAAAATAGATACTTTGTACAAGACTTAACTGGATGCCATATAGGTACAAGCTGTTTTAGCTATTGTCAAAATTCCTGGAATTTAAGGTTGGACTCAGTGGGGGCTGGAGGATCCTATAGAGGCTAGAGAAAACCACTTTGCTGATAATGCTGTTAGTAATGTTACTCTTAAAGGTTCAATTGATCAAACCTTTGTCATGGTCTCACAAAAAAGAACATTAAGATGATTCAAAAATGCACAAAATTGACTACCAGAAAGTAGAAAATAATTGGAAAATTATGGCAGCTATTTTGATGATTAAAAAAAAGAACTATGATTTGGACATGTAAATAAACCCATTTTCCCAAATCTATTGAGATATCTACTGTTAACTATAGTTTATAATTTGACTCATAGACAACTAACACATTTATTTCTTTTATGAAGTGATATTTGAGGGGTGACATTAAAATGTCTACCAAAAGTGCCTATTTGGCTTGTACTAGTGGTCCTAAGTTTAATCCAAGAAATACCATATACATCATTTCTCAAAATTTTCATGTACCTAATGGGTCACTTGACATTTGGCAAATGGATTTTTTCTAGCTACATCTCTCCTTTGGATGCACACGTATTAGTATCATCTCTATGTTTTTCAACTGAGTAGAAGCCCTTCTTTGTAGAGAAGCCACTGCTTCAGCCATGGCCAAGATTCTTCTAGAGAAAATTATTCCCATGTAGGACACTCCCATCGAACATTTTTTTTTTTTTTTTTTTTGCAACAGAGTCTCGGTTTGTCGCCAGGTGCCACGCTGGAGTGCAGTGACGTGATCTCGGCTCACTGCAACCTCCGCCTCCTGGGTTCAAGCATTTCTCCTGCCTCAGGCTCCTGAGTAGCTGGAACTACAGGCATGCGCCACCATGCCCAGCTAATTTTTGTATTTTTAGTAGAGACGGGGTTTCACCATGTTAGCCAGGATGGTCTCAATCTCTTGACCTCGTGATCTACCTGCCTTGGCCTCCCAAAGTGCTGGGATTACAGATGTGAGCCACCACGCCCAGCCCCATCGAACTTTATAGTAACTGGGGAAACCACTTTATTGGTCATGTAATACTGCAGATTATATAGTTTGACTCTGTGTCTCCACTCGAATCTAATCTCAAATTGTAATCTGAGGGAGGGACTTGGTGGGAAGTGCCTGGATCATGTGGACGGTTTCTCCCATGTTGCCCTGTGATACAGAGTGCATTCTCATGAGATGTGATGGTTTTAAAGTGCAGTACTTCCCCCTTGTTCGTGTAATCCCAACACTTTGGTAGGCTGAGGCGGGTGGATTGCCTGAGGTCAGGTGTTTGAGACCAACCTGCCATCATGGTGAAACCCCATCTCTACTAAAAAAAAAATACAAAACAGCCACCAGACATGGTGGCAGGCACCTGTGATTTCAGCTACTCAGGAGGGAGGCAGGGATAATTGCTTTAACCTGGGAAGCAGAGGTTGCAGTGAGCCTAAATTGAGCCATTGCACCCCAACCTAGGCAACAGAGTGAGACTCCAAAAAAAACAAAAAATATGAAAACCTTACACCTTTCCTGATCTAAGATTCTTCTTTTGATGTTCTTTAGTTGGAGAGCCATTCCCTTTAAAACTCACAAACATTCACATTTTGAAATCATCACAGGTCATCCTATAAACTTATCTCTCTCTACTTTTGACCATCAGCTGATAAAATAAGATATACTTCAATATTATAAAAGCATTATTAACACAATGGATAAAAATTATACTTTGGTAGAACAATCTTTTCATGGCACACTCTAAAGATAAAGACCTAAAGCACCATAATGTACAACCTGGCAACTTAGTCTACTGGAAAGATATCTACATAAAGATTCTCTTCAGCCTTATTGAAAGGGTTCATATCAAGCCCTTTTCACCAATCCCTTTGCTGTGAAGCTCAAAGGCACTAACTTGTGGATCTACATATCGTATTTTTAAAAATCCTCTACTCCTGACTGGACCAGTACTCCCACAAGCGATTTAAAACTAAAATTCTTCCAGAATTGACGTCTGAAGTGGACTTCCATCCCAACATTTCCAGACCAGGATGCATACTCTTTTTATAAAAAAAAACTATTGGTCTCTTTTTATATGCCTTTATTTTCATGGAATGACAATGCTATAATTCACATTTTCCAATCTTTTGCCAAAGGGAGACACATAACTGACTACTGGATTTGTTGCCACAACTTCCCATCTGTTCATTACGCAAGTTAATCTTTATTTTACCCCATAACATATTTTACTAATGTTTCCAATGAACTGTTCAAATTGTGTATCTGGTTCTTTTTATAAGGTCAAGTTTTGAGATTCACATGCAGATTTTCCTGCTTCACCCTAACAGTATCTAAGGTCTACACAAAAGACTTTAAAATTAGATTAAGATTATATAAAGAGAAACATGGTAAGAGTATTCAAGAGAAAAGAGATTGAACAGATTGCAAAATTACTCCTTCCCCTGGTCTTCTAACTGTTGATGGCCTCCAGCAATGCAATAGTTGAATAATTGAATCTTGGCTAAATGCTGCTGACACTTCCTTATGAGCAGCTGTTAAAATGCAGGGTAATCCCTATGGCATTACCTGTTGTATTCCATTGGAATACATTTTCATCGTGAGGGATTCAAAAGTCCACTACTTGCTTGGGCAACATTACATCTTAAGAAATGGAAAATTAAAAGACCGACGTGGTTTGAAATACTTCTGTATTCAATTTAAATCAGCAAAATTTGAACATTGGGTTCAACCTTTTAGTTTATACCATGATCTTTAAAAGAGATACTTTGTCAGGAGGCATAAATCTAGCAGATGGGCTCAGCTGTTAAATCTTTTTTTCCCAGTATCAGAATTAGCCACTTAGGAACAATCATCAGAAATTTATCCTTAACAATTAGGTCCATAGCCAACGCCACAGCTAAAATCATTGCAGATGAAAAACCTTCCTTAGATTATCTTTCTAAAGTGGCATTAGGTAGCAGGATTGCCCTGGATTTCTTATCAGCTAAATAAGGTAATATTTGTGCAGTTGCTAACACTGTTTGCTGCGCATGGATACATTCCTCTGGAGAAGTAAAACGGCAATTATATAAGGTAAGAAAGCAAGCCCCTTAGCACCAAAAGGTTTCAGCAGATACATCTGAACTTTTTGATCTGTTCAGTTGATTAACTTCAAAATTGGGTTCATGGTTGAGATCAATTATGTAAACTGGAATTTATGATGTTACTCCTGATCATACTTTGTATTATGATCTTTAAGCTCCATTTTTCTTGTCTGTTTAATTTTTGTGAAGCCTGTCCTCCCCACAGAATAATGTTAGCCCAATGCTTCAAGATGATTGCTAATGCTTATGGTACTGGTAAGATGGAACTCTATGCTGAATTCCAGACAAACTTGCCCTGAGAGATTCTCTTTCTGGCCACAAATGTGGCCTGGGTTTCTGTCATTGATTCCCACACTTTGCTTTCAATTTGGGACCAGACACAATTAGGATATCCCAGCATAAGGAGACAATTAGACCTAACTTCAGGATGGTTGATCAGTAAAACTTTCAGAGAAAGATCTTGGTCAAAAGGGGGAAATGTGAAAATTGACTTTACAAATTGGAGTTATTTTTTTCAAGCCCAACTAAATTAAGAGTCGAGGGACCAAGGAGAAGGAGCACTCAGATCACAAAACACCTGCCCCAGAGACTATCTCACAAGCCCATCTGTCAAATGACCTGCTGTACTCTTAACACCACTTTTACCTAGTAGCTGCCAAAACTACTTTCTGTGATTCTAAAATGAGTTTACCTACCACTGCCACTCACCAATCAGAGTTTGCCAACTCCCAAAAACCTTTACTAGTGCTAATGAGATTTCTTTCAAAACAATTTACATAACATTTCTCTTCTCCAGTAAAACCCCAAACTTTTCCTTTATTCTTTGGAAAGCCAAAGACTACCTTAGTCAGTGTTTATGATCCGTATTGCAATCTTGTTTTTATGTATGTTTTCAAATAAAACCTTTTGCTTAGAGATATAAGCAAAATAAAAAATAATAAAACTAAGTTTTATTTGGTTTGTATAGTGTCAAACTAATTTTAAGAAAACTGATGGTTGTGTAGGTGTTTTGGACACTACAGGATGCTGTGTCTCTTGTTCTTGCTGGTAAATTAGTGCTAGTCCTCTGCAGACCTGTGATGTTAGCATAAATTTATCTCTTGGCAATAACATGGTCTTCCGAATGTGAAAAACCGAATACTGCCCTATTACCTAATACCAAATTTTTTGCTGCACAGAAATTTTCAACTTTCTTAACTTTATCAAACACCATGAGAATGAGCTGGCAAAGAAGTAAACTGTAGGTTTTGCTTCCACACTTAATTTAAGAGTTCCACATTTCATCACATTTGTTTTCCAAATCTTCAAGGAAACTATATTTTCTAGGAAGATGCAGCATGTTTAACTTGTGAATTGGATATATTTACCAGTGTGCTAGATGCCCAGAACTAAACCTTTTATTACCAGAACAGCTACAGAATTTAGTAAGTAGGCATAGGTTTTATTGGTCCTTATAGCTAGCTGTAGTGCTATGTTTTCAGCTCACCTTATTCCTTTGAGTCTTTAATATAAATGATTAGACCCATGGCAGAAAACCAACATTTTTTTTTATGGCATATCTTCAGAAAGTCAGGGTATGAATATTAGAATGAGAAGAATTAGGCTTGGCGCCGTGGCTCATGCCTGTAGTCCCAGCACTTTGGGAGGCCAAGGTGGGCGGATCGCAAGGTCAGGAGATCGAGGCCATCCTGACCAACATGGTGAAGGTCCGTCTTTACTAAAAATATGAAAAATAGCTGGGTGTGATGGTGCGTCTGTAGTCCCAGCTACTCGGGAAGCTGAAGCAGGAGAATCACTTGAATCGGGGAAGAGGAAGCTGAGTGAGCTGAGCTTGCACCACTACATTCCAGCCTGGGGAGAGAGGGAGACTCTGTCTAAAAAAAAAAAAATCATTAGAAGAATTAGAAGACATGTTGGGGAGACTATTATTGTTTGTTAATTGACCTTGGGTGTATCATTCTTTTGAATCATTATACTCAGGGAAAAAGAAAGATAGAATACTTGAAGGCAAAGATGATAAGATGTCTAAATTCCTCATATTTCTTTGACCAGAACCAGAAGATTAATATACATACTTAATAAAAATAAATGTTTGCTTTTTACTCAGCTTCAATTTTTCTATCTACATTATTCAGTTTTTGAGAATAGAGATAATTCCTTATTCATTGTTGTGTTTCTAGCCTGTACAATGTACTAATAAATGCTTCTTAAAAGAATATTTTACTTTAGCTATACAATGTATAGCTATACAATGTATGCTTTTGGAATTTCCAAGTCAGAACCCCCTTATTAAGTTGTTGGTGGCAATTCAGCAGTAATTGCAGGAAACTTTAAGTGGGTTATTAGAATTTCCTACACATTTGCCAATTTGCATTCTTTAAGTTAAAATCTAAATTTATGTATATTTTTTAAAATTTTCGGCTTTCAATATGAAAGTTAAGCTCTGCAGAAGCCCATTTTAGAATTTTAAAGATTTGGATACAAATGTAATATGCTAATTGCTGACCTATTAAAAGTTAGATGTACAAACACAAGCTGACATACGAAAACATAGGACTTAGATATTCATACAGATGTAAAACTGAAAATGTTTCAAATACATTTAACATGCTTTTTAACCCCAAATTTCTACCCTCAGTATAATAACTTTCCACAAATAGTCCAAACCCACCACCTTAAATGATTTTTAAGTTGGAGTTAATAAAAAGATGTTGGGGAGCAGTGTTCAAAAATTGTGAATTATCTGAAATTTATTTACATGATAAAAGGTTAGCCTGCCACTGTTTCGTGGAGGCCCCAAAAAGCAAGAGACTACTGGATCAACGAAAAAGAACATTCTTACTCATAGCAAAGCAGGAAGCAGGAACTGTATGCTTACATCAGTTTCCTTTGCCAGGTCCCCAAGGCCCATGGGGCAATGTAGAGGAGGGCCC
This sequence comes from Cebus imitator, assembly GCF_001604975.1. Taxonomy (NCBI): domain Eukaryota; kingdom Metazoa; phylum Chordata; class Mammalia; order Primates; family Cebidae; genus Cebus; species Cebus imitator. The sequence continues at coordinate 3,954,363 of NW_016107420.1, read as the reverse complement.
AGTGGTGCATACACAGTGGGGCTGTGTCACAGCTGAGGAACTGTAAGCTAAGGCAGCTCTAAGCTTTTCAATGTGGCTGCTAGCAAACCTGTTCAACCTTTTTACTGCAGTAAGACATTATCTTTATTTAAAAATCTGCACTCTGCCCAAGAGATGGGCACTGCATCTTCTGAGTGTCTTTGTTGTACAAGCATCCTTTAAAAGGTAGTCTGGAACAGAATACATGCAGAACGTTAGCACCCCATGGAGATTTAACTTCAAATAGGGAATTAGAAATACATATCCAGGATTTTGGGGTTTTTCAATCTAAAACATCCCTTACATGTTGGATCAAACAAGAAAGCGGGACGTTTCACTTGAGTCCTACACCATTTTCTCCTTATTCATCTATTTGTTAGTTCTGTTTATTCTCGCAAATATCTTTCAATCTCACCCACTTTTCTCTATATTCATTGTTTTTCCTTACTGTAGTTCATCATGATCAGTAACTTGACTTTTTACAAGAGCCTCTTCACAGGTTTGCCAATTTAGCACAAATGCTGCCCGGGCACTGTTTCTGAAATGCAAATCTGATACGGTCCCTAGGAGAAACTCGTTGTGTTCCTGCCTTCTGGAAACAATCAACATTTTTTTAAATGCCTTACAATGTGCTGAGCTTATTTTTCTTTTTAGTGTCTTCTCCTAACACTCACCTCTCATACTCTTATACTGAAGCCACATTAAAATTCCAGAATTGTGCATATTCTGTTCCTTCTTGTTGAGAAATGCTATGCTAGACCCTCATTTCTTTCCAATGCTTGGTTAATGCCTACTGATTCTTCAGGATCCAACTTAGATGTCATTTTCTTCAAAAAAACTGTTGGACTTTTCCCAGTCCATGTTACGCCACTTCATACTCCCTTTTTCACATATCTTGCTATACCTTAATACAATTGCCGATTACCTGTTTGTATGTGCCCCCTGGCAATAATTTCTATAAGTACCCAGAACCCACAAAGACTTTCATATGGTCTTTGCTTATAAGTGCTAATTGAATATATAAATGAACTAATAGATATATAATGCGATGCTTGCTCTGATGGAAGATATTAGACACAGAAATGCTCTCCCAAAATGATGGGAATCAATTGTGTTGCTGGACACTATTTTTAATTTTTTTCTTTCATGATTTTCTACACATGGCATTGATCTGACCTTACTGTATAAATTTTGAAGATAAATTACAGTAAAATCTTTATTCTATTTTACAAAATCACAAATTCACGTTTTGTTTTCTGAAAAAAAAAAAAAAAAAAAAAAGAAGTAGAAAAGTATGACAGGTGGATATTTCTTGGGGATTAAAGTACAGTGGAAACTGAAATGAACCTACCAATCTCATCAGTTGTCTTCTGAGCTGCTGAATTCTACCTAGGTCCCCTAAGTGAAAGGCTAATAATTAATTCAATTTACTATCTATTTTGTGGAAAGCTCCAAAGGTTAAGATTATGGAGGACTGATGAGGCAATCTTTTGTACTGTTTAAATTGCTGTTTAAATTTAAATTAAATTATAATGGTGACAGTTTGAAACTGACACAGTTTAATTCATTTATCACATTCGAAAACCTGTCTACCTGAACTAGCTTTAAAGAATGTCTTAAATAAGCCGTCCGCCAGTGCACTTACATGTCCATTTTTACTATTTATTTGAAATTGAAATACGAGCAGCAGTTGCTACTCTTGTCAACTTTCTTCATTCATTTTCTACTGTTTTGCTTTCTCTATTATGGGTTCCCTCACCTGCCATGATATGCAATCTTTTATAAATAGTATAATTCATACTCCCCAGGACACAGATTCAGGGGTGAATAGGATTATATACTAATAATAGCAATAACATTTATATGGTGTTAAGATTTGTCAGGATTTTTATATATATCTTTATAGACAGACATAGACAGATAGGTAGGTAGATATATTCACAGCAGTCAACTGTATATATTTATTTAATCCTTCCAACGGTTCTGCCAGATAGCTATTATTTCCTCACATTTTAAAAATGAGTTAACTGAAACCCAAGAACAATATTTTCCAAAGTTACATAGTTAGTGAATAATAAACTACCTTTCAAAAAGAATAACAGAAATATTTGCCTAAATTCACCTGTATTGGCTTCATTGAAATTCTAGCACCCCTCAGATTCCTCTAACTCATTCTCTAAATTCTGAATGAAGCTGGTGTTTTGCCCACAGACTTGTGCTTGGTTACTGTAAGGCAGCTACCATTTTCTCTTCTTACCTACTCTGCTCTCTGGTGTTGCCTTGCTCTGCCAATGCTGTTCTCTGAAAGCAGGAGACATGCAGGTGAGCCCACTTCGTCATATCAGCTTCCACCAGTGCCTGCCAAGCACTGCCCAGAGCCTGCCATAGGCATCAGCACTATGCCAAGGGCTGCATGCAACGAGATTGTCTGCTGCAGCCAGAAGATATTCACATTGACCCAGTTGATGCCTTTCACCTCAGTTGTTTAGGTTTTCACTTAAGATTATTTTACAGGTCACGATATTTGGGTTTAGCAAGAGTAGCCAAAAGTAGGAATTAAGTATGTGAAAGATAAAATGCTCTGTTTAGCAGTAGCACCCTGTTTATTTTACTAATGCTCAATTCTCTTCTTTGGAATTAGTTTAGTTTCCTAAACACTGTTCACTCACATACTTAAGTAAGTCCCCAGGGGGTAGCTCCTTAACCAATGTCACAAACTTGCAGAATTGGAATATACTTAGGCTTAAGTGCAGACACTTGCAACAGATATTGCGAGTTTTATTATTTTCATGATTAACCCTATTATCTTTCAAGCATTCTGAACAAAAAAGAAAGATTAGAAGGTTAGACCACCTCATTTAATCGAGAATGTTAAACTCCTGGATGCCAGGTCACCAGGCAGAGTTTCTGCTTTAGAAGGAGTAGGGGTCTTGCACCCGTAACCAGTCAGAGGGAGCAGTCTTTTTTTGTTGTATTCAGTGCTGCTTCTTTTCTGGCAAAGTAAGAACAGAGAAGAATCCATTTTTTTGCCCTCTTTGGGCCACAGACTAAACGAATGTAAATTCTCTGTGCCTTAAGTGGGACTACATCCTTATGAAAGGCAGGTGCTAGCTAGGAGAGGTATTTATATTAGCAATATAAATATGTAATAAAAATAATACTTATATGGGGCTTTAGGGCAAGATTGGTGGGGGGGATTGAAGAACTAATAGACATATCTGATTACAATTGTTGAACAATTTATGAATTCAACATGGTTTTAAGGGATGAAGGAATTGGAATGTAGAAAAGGGAATACCATTCTGTGTCTGCAATGAAGTAAAACCATGGAGTGTACAGAGGGATAATATCTACTATAGCTATCAGAAAGATATTGAATATATCAGAATTTCAGAAACTTCTTTGGATAAATGAGGGATTAAAGGAGAAAAGTAGACAATAACTTTCCCCACTGTTACAAAGTAGCTGTCATTAGTACTGATGACAACTTTGGGTATAATCTTTTTTTTGAAATTTTTTTTCCCTGTTTGAATCCTAAAGCCTGTTAAAAACAAACCTTAAAAACAAAGAGGAAGAACATTTTCAATAGTCTTTCATTTGATGTAAATTGATTATGGAATTTGATAATCTGTAAAAGGCTAATTTATATTTTATAAATAACATGCAGCTGGTTCTTGAATAATGTCATTTTCTTCAATATCGTTTCATTATAACATTGATGAGAAAAAAAATCTATTCCTAGCAAGATATGGTCTGTGTGAAGTTTGCATGTTTCACTCTGTCTGCCTGGGTTTTCTCTAGGAACTCCTGTTTCCTCCCACATCCCAAACGCGTGCATGTTAGGTGAACTGGTGCGTTAAAGTGGGGTGTACGTGTGAGTCCGCAATGGGAGGGCTTCCCATCTAGAGCTGGCTCCCAGCTTGCACCCTCAACTGCAGGGATAGTCTCTGGTTACCCATGGCCCTGAACTGGAAAAATTGGATAATTATCTTATTTTGTAAATTAACCTTTGTTAACTATATGTATAGCCCACAGTTATTTCAACATTTACTATTAGAAGTGTTCTAGTCTTTATTTAGAAGTTTGGTGATGTTTTTGTGACCAGGAATATGCTGTAAGAACTAAACTCTTGTTCATATCCATTAGTCTATACCAGTAAACTAGTAAAACTGGTTACCTTATATTTGGTTTCATTTAAAGTCACAGTTTCCAAGAGTCTATTGACAATGTTAAGTGAGAACTTACTGTAAGTTTTGATTTAAAAAAAAAATACTTTTTTTCTAGACTAGGACATTCATTCATCAATTATTGAACAAACTTTTACTGAGCAATTACCTTGTGCCAAGCATAGTTTTAGACTGAGACAGAGCAGTGATTAGAACAATGCATTCTCAGATTTCTAGGACTCACAAAAGGTTATAAGTACTAGAACATATTTACACAAAATAACTAAATTGTAGTAAGGGCTATGAATAGTAACCAGGATAAAAGCAGAGTGGTGGGTGTGTGTATATTTTATATAAAATGATCAGGGAAGGCAACATTTGTGCAGTCTTGAAGGAGAGGAGATATTTAATATGTGGCTTTATCTGAAGGGTATTCTAGGCATAGGGAAGAAGTGCAGACATTTCTGGATGAGAGCGTGCTTGCTCTGCTTGAGGACAGCAAGGAGGCTGGTGTGCGGGAGCACCGTGAATAAGGAGGACATGAACAGTAAAATGATTAGGTCAAACTGGTAGCAGGTGATCCTTTGTGAAAATTTTGATTTTATTTTTTTATTTCAGAGTCAGTTTGCAAATGAATATCCCCACTGGGCTGCCATTCGAATGCAACTACAGAATAGGAACAGAAGCCTTGAAGCCTCTCTCATGTTCTTTTGCACTACAGACTTACCATTATTCTGACTTATATCATCTTGATTAGTGTTCCTTGTTGTCTAACTTTATATAAATGAAATCATACTGTATTCTTTTGAGACTAGCTTCTTTTATTAAAAATAACATTTTTCTGATTCATCTGTATTGTTGTGTGTAGCCCCAATTCATTCTTTTTTGTTGCTATATATAGTGTTCCTTTCTACAAGTATAATTTATTTATCCATTCTTCTGTTGATGGACATTTGGATTATTTACAGTTTCAGCATATTGTAAATATTCAGCTATTGTAAGTTTTTTTGTAAATATCTTTTTGCACAGTTGCACTTATTTCTCCTGGGTAGATACCTATGAATGCAATTGCTAGACATAATGCATATCCTTTTAACTTTAGTGAAAAATAAACACTTTTCCGAAGTGGTTAAACTAATTTATGTTCACATACATAGTGCTAAGAAATTGCAGGTGGTCCACATCCTTGTTATTACTATAATGATCAGTTTTTTGTTTTAAAGTGTGTATTCACTGGTATTTGATCGTGGCTTGAAATTTTATGTCTTCTATGACCCCTTGCCTGAGCCAAGCAGAAAATGCCTGAAGGGAAATACCTAATTTTTTCCCTAAAGGGAAAAAATTAGCAAGGGCTTTCTTTAGCATACTTTCCTTTTTGTTCAGATATTATCTTTTGTGTTCTGGCTGGCTTAGTTGCTCTTCTCTGCCTTTAAAATATTGTTCTGTATTTTCTCTATCATTTCCAGTTGTTTTTGTTGGAATGATTAGGGAACTACAGTCCCCTCCATTGTGACCTATAGTAGAGGTTGGAGGGCTTTGAACAGAGATCTTATAGTAACTTTACTACATATTTAAAACTATAACTGGATGTTAAAACAAAACTTCTTTAAGTGAGGTGGTGATATAATTTATATCAGAATAGCAAAGTATTAATATATGGGAAATAGACACTTCATGCAAGTTTTATGGAATTTCCATATGAAGAAGGAAAGCCTATTTTATAATTTCTGAACCTCTGGTTATAAAAAAAGAACAAATAAAGGCCTCAAAAGGGGATACTGGTGAAGTGATTTATTTGGAGACAGATCCTTTTAATGTGGAATCTCCTCCTTCGTCTTGGGGGATGTCTAATGTAGTGCTACCCTATATCCAGAAGTCTAGCAATTAGGGCTTCAGGAAGGAACCATTTGGAGATCTTTCAAGTGTTTCTGATGCATCTGAGAGACAAAGAATGGAATTATGTCTGAGAAAGCTAACACAGAATGTAAATTGAGGAGCGACCCTGCAAATCTAGATAATCAGAGATGAGATGTTTTAAAGTGGACCCAAGAGAGTGATTAGGTTGCTCTGTAGCCCCAGAATTTATTAAGGTAAGCTTATAGGGTAACTCTTATCCAGAGTGGTTCAAGTAAGAGTTTATCAGATAAGTTTTTCAGGTTGATGAGTGCCTTACTATGACCAGATGGGAACCCTGTGGGAATGAAGACAATGTGGAGCAATCCTAAATCTTATCCAGTAATATTGAGTAGAGATACCAGGGACAAACCCAGATGAATGAGGTCGGAGCCCTTTTATTGGATACCAGTGGCTGAGATAGGTGTCATGGAAAACTACCAGGAATAGTTGTAAATCTGTGGAGGACTGCAGAAGGGAGCCTGATGTAGGATCCCCTTGCAGTGCTTCTGATAGAATCAGTTTTGATCACCTTCCAAGACAAGTAGGCAGGAGCCCAGAGGCCAAGTAAGACATTCCTTCTCCTCTGCCTCTTATTTCCCCTACCCTATTATTAAGGCGAAGAAACAGCTGTTAGAGGGCCAACAAGTCAGGGAAGAGAGGGAAGAATAACCATCACAATAGCCAGAATAGTGAGGAAATTTCAATCTGGGACAGGAGGGAATAATTATTGTAAAGTCAAACTAATATATATATATATATATATATATATATATATATATTTACTAGATGGGACTAGATATTATTAGATGGAAATAAAACATATTCAAGACTGCATTTAAAGTGAAAAATGATCTGTAGCTCTCATTAATATCACAAAGTCATTGTTTTGCCAGAGTTTTTCTCAAGAGGCAGGGGAAATTTTCTCACATGGAATTTAAGTTTGAAAGTATGGTATGACACAAAGAGTTGTATGTATGTATTAGTCCTTTCTCACAATGCTAATAAGGACATACCTGAGACTGGGTAATTTCTAAAGGAAAGAGGTTTAATAGACTCACAGTTCTGCATGGCTTGGGAGACCTCAGGAAACTTACAGTTATGGCAAAAGGCACCTCTTCACAGGATGGCAGAAGAGATACTGCGTGCCCAGTTGGATTTGGATATTTTCTAGTCATCAGCTACTTTGGTAATCCTCTTTTTAGCAGGCTCTGATCTGCTATTCAACCTTAATTTCAATTACTGTATTGTTTAGTTTTACAGCTTTATTTGCATAAACAAAAGATTCTAGTGTCCTGGTAAAATTCATCATGTCATTATATTTTTCTTATATATTAATCATAATTATTTTAAAGACCATGGCTGATAGTTCCAACCTTTGAACCACTTGAAGACCCGTTTATAAGTCTTTAATATTAATTTTGTTCTTGTTTAGTTTTTAAATGAGCCTTTTATTTCAGAAGACTTTTAGATTTATAGAAAAGTTACAAAGATGATACTGAGAGTTTTCATATACCTTTACACCCAGTTTTTCCCTATTATTTGCATCTTACATTATTATGGCACATTTGTCACAAAAAAATGATTAGTACCCACACACTATTATTAACTAAAGTACACATTTTGTTCAGATATCCTTAGTTTCTACTAATGTCATTTTTCTGATCCAGGTTACCCTCCAGAATATCACTTGACATTGATTGTTATGTCTTTTTAGGTGCCTTTTGGCTGTAACATTTTTTCACACATTTCTTATTTTTAATAACCTTGATAATTTGGCATTTGAGGAATGCTAATCAGGTATATTGTAGGGTTTTATTATATTAAACTTTGTTGTTTTTATTATCATTGGTCTGGGTTACAGTTTTTTGGAGAAAGAATACATCAGTAAAGTGCCATCTTCATTACATCACATCAAGGATATATGCTTGACTTATAACTATCTGCATAGATTACGTGGAATTCTTCTACATATATGAAATCTGTCTTTCACTTTCAATTTACTTATTAAATCAATAATTCATTTTATACTTTACCTATTTTCTTGCTCAAATTGTTTCAGATTTGGCCATTGCAGCTCTTTCAATTGTCTCCTATGTCCCTTTGTGATGCCCCATATCCTCCTCCACTCCCCTCCCCAACCTTCTCCTTTTTACTTTTAGCACTTCCTTAGTTTCTGATGCGATAAGATGTTCCAGCCTCTCTGTTTTAGGGCTACAGAACTGCCAGGACACGAGGGAACAAGATCTAGGAGTGACGGGAATCTAAAGAAGTGAATGTATCCTGAGTTTGTTCCCCACTTGAGAAACTAACCAATTCCCTAGCCCTACAGATGAAACAGAAAACAGCAGCTAAGAAGCTGGGAAACTGAACAAATTTTGGCAGTCTTCCAGTGCCAGCAGAACAAGGTTCAGATTCCACCAATGAAGAGGACCCACATATACATCTGAGGTTCTCAAATGAGACTCTTTCTAAGAAAAAGAAAAAAAAATTACACCAAGACTTGAAAAGAGTTAAATCCACTCTTGAATCTGTTCAATCTTTACTTGAATCAAGATGTTTTCCTGATCTATATGCCTGAAACTAGCTAAAAACATTCAAATAAATAAATAAAAATTTATAATATATATAAAATCTATTAGTTGTTTTTCTTTTTTATTTTTTTGTAAATTTATTTATTATACTTTAAGTTCTGGGTTACATGCACAGATCGTGCAGGTTTCTTACATAGGTGTACACATACCGTGGTAGTGGTCATCTACATGATGCATTTCTCCTAATGCTATCCCTACCCAATCCTCCCATCCCCTGCTATTCCTCCCCTAACCCCTTCTCCCAGGCCCCAGTGTGTGATGTTCCCCTCTCTGTGTCTGTGTGTTCTCATTGTTCAACACCCACTTATGAGTGAGAACACGTGGTATTTGGTTTTCTGTTCTTGTCTCAGTTTGCTGAGAATGATAGTTTCCAGTTTCATCCATGTCTCTGCAAGGACATGAACTCATAATTTTTTTATGGCTGCATTTCCATGGTGTCTATGTGCCATAGTATTTCATGGTTTATATGTGATTAATTGAATCAAGATGATATTTTCTTTATCGAGTCTATCATTGATGGGCATTTGAGTTGGTTCCAAATGTTTGCTACTGTAAACAGTGCCATAATGAACATATGTGTGCATGTGTCTCTATAATAGAATGATTTATAAACCTTTGGGTATATACCAAATAATAGGATTGCTGGGTCAAATGGTATTTCTATTTCTAGATCCTTGAGGAATCGCCACACTGTCTTCCACAATGGTTGAATTAATTTACACTCTGATTTGGCTCTCTGTTTGTCTATTACTGGTGTGCCAGAATGCTTGTGATTTTTGCACATTGATTTTGTATGCTGAGACTTTGCTGCAGTTGCTTATCAGCTTAAGGAGATTTTGGGCTGAGACAATGGGGCTTTCTAAATATACAATCATGTCATCTGCAAACAGGGACAATTTGACGTCCTCTCTTCCTATTACAATATCGTTTATTTCTATCTCTTGCCTGATGGCCCTGGCCAGAACTTCCAATACTATATTGAATAGCAGTGGTGAGAGAGGGCATCCTTGTCTTGTGCCAGTTTTCAAAGTTTTGTGCCTGTTTCCGAGTTTTTGTGCCAGTTTTTCAGTTTTGTCTTGTGCCAGGTTTCCAGTTTTTGCCCATTCAGGATGATATTGGCTATGGGTTTGTCATAAGTAGCTCTTATTATTTTGAGGTACGATCCACTGATACCTAGTTTATTGAGGGTTTTTAGCATAAAGGGCTTTTGAATTTTGTTAAAGGCCTTCTCTGCATCTATTGAGATAATCAGGGGTTTTTGTCTTTGGTTCTCTTTATGTGATTGATTATGTTTATAGATTTGTGTATGTTGAACCAGCCTTTAGTCCCTGGGATGCAGGCGACTTGATCGTGATGGATAAGCTTTTTGATGTGTTATTGGATTCGGTTTGCCAGTATTTGATCGGAAATTTTTGCATCAATATTCATCAGGGATATTGGCCTGAAATTTTCTTTTTTAGTTGCGTCTCTGCCAGGTTTTGGTATCAGGATGATGTTGGTCTCATAAAATGAGTTGGGGAGGACTCCCTCTTTTTGTATTATTTGGAATAGTTTCAGAAGGAATGGTACCAGCTCCTCTTTGTATGTCTGGTAGAATTTGGCTGTGAACCCATCTGGTCCTGGACTTTTTTTGGTTGATAGGCTATTAATAGCTGCCTCAACTTCAGACCTTGTTGCTGGTCTATTCAGGAATTCAACTTCTTCCTGGTCTAGTGTTGGGAGGCTCTAAGTGTCCATGAATTCATCCATTTCTTCTAGATTTACTGGTTTTTTTGCATAGAGGTTTGTAGTAATCTCTGATGATTGTATTTCTATGGGATCGGTGGTGATATCCCCTTTATCATTTTTTATTGCATCTATTTAAATCTTTTCTTTTTTATTATTCTGGCTAGTGGTCTACCTATTTTATTGATCTTTTCAAAACACCAGCTCCTGGATTTACTGATTTTTTGAAGGTTTTTTTTTGTGTTTCTATCTCATTCAGTTCTGCCTTGATTTTAGTTATTTCTTGCCTTCTGCCAGCTTTTGAATTTCTTTGATCTTGCTCCTCTAGTTCTTTCAATCATGGTGTTAGGGTGTTGATTTTATATCTTTCTTCACTTCTCTAGTGGGCATTTAGTACTATAAATTTCCCCCTAGACACTGCTTTAAATGTGTCCCAGAGATTCTGGTATGTTGTATCTTCATTCTCATTGGTTTCAAAGAAAATCTTTATTTCTGCCTTGATTTCATTATTTATCCAGAGGTCATTCAGGAGGAGGTTGTTTAGTTTTTGTGCAGTTGTGTGGTTTTGCATGAGTTTCTTAATCCTGAGTTCTAATTTGATTGCACTGTGGTTTGGGAGACTGTTTCTTATAATATCCTTTCTTTTGCATTTGCTGAGATGTGATTTACTTCCAATTATGTGGTCAATTTTACAACAAGTGTGATGTGATACTGAGAAGAATGTATATCCTGTGGTTTTGTGGTAGAGAGTTCTGTAGGAGTCTATTAGGTTCTCTTGCTCCAGATCTAAATTCAAGTCCTGGATAGCCTTGTTAATTTTCTGTCTTATTGATCTGTCTGGTATTGACAGTGGGGCGTTAAAGTCTCCCACTAGTATTGTGTGGGAGCCTAACTCTCTTTGTAGACCATTAAGAACTTACTTTATGTATCTGGGTGCTCCTGTATTGGGTGCATATATATTTAGGATTGTTAGCTCTTCTTTTTGCATCAATCCCTTTACTATTATGTAATGCCCTTCTTTGTCTCTTTTGATCTTTGTTGGTTTAAAGTCTGTTTTATCAGAGACTAGGATTGCAACTGCTGCTTTCTTTTTTGCCCTTCAAAGCATACAGAAGTTTCAATAGCCAAATCGATCAAGCAGAAGAAAGGATATCAGAGATTAATGATCAACTCAATGAATTAAAGTGAGAAGGCAAGATTAGAGAAAAACGAGTGAATAGAAAGGAAAAAAGCCTCTAAGAAATAAGGGATTATGTGAAAAGACCTAATCTACATTTGATCGGTGTACATGAAAGTCATGGGGAGAATGAAACCAAGTTGGAAAACACTCTACAGGATATTATCCAAGAGAACTTTCCCAACCTAACAAGGCAGGCCAACATTCATATACAGGAAATACAGGGAACACCACAAAGATATTCCTTGAGAAGAGCAACCCCAAGGCACATAATCATCAGATTCACCAGGGCTGAAATGAAGAAAACAATGCTAAGGGCAGCCAGAGAGAAAGATCAGTTACCCACACAGGGAAGCCCATCAGACTCACAGCAGATCTCTCAGCAGAAATCCTACAAGCCAGAGGAGAGTGGGACCAACATTCAACATCCTTAAAGAAAAGAGTTTCGAACCAGGATTTCATATCCAGCCAAACTAAGCTTCATAAGCGAAGGACAAATAAAATCCTTTACGGACAAGCAACTACTGAAAGATTTCGTCACCACCAGGCCTGCCTTACAAGAGCTCCTGAAGGAAGCACTAAACATAGAAAGGAACAACCAGTACCAGCCACTGCAAAAACATACCAAACTGTAAAGACCATTAACACAATGAAGAAATTGCATCAACTAACAGGCAAAACAACCAGCTAGCATCAAAATGGCAGATCAAATTCACACATAACAGTATTAACCTTAAATGTAAATGGGCTAAATGTCCCAAACAAAAGACTGGCACACTGAATATAAAGTCAAGACCCATTGGTGTGCTGTATTCAGAAAACCCATCTCATGTGCAAAGACACACATAGGCTCAAAATAAAGGGATGGAGGAAGATTTACCAAGCAAACAGAAAGCAAAAAAAGCAAGGGTTATTTATTGTTTTTCTAGGCCTGTGAAACTTTCTAATCCTTGCTTGGGGCCTTTCACTTCCCTGTTTCAAACTGCTTATAAATGGGGGCAAATACCTTGATGAAAACATGGGGTGGGATGTGGGGATCACTTCTTTGATTTTCCTTGGTATTCATGATCTTGATTGCTCAAGTCCTATCTGAGGTAGCTCTCTGACACCTTCAAACACACATATATTTTAGAATACATTTTATCTACTTTTTTAGTTGTCCTTGGAGTTGTTTGTGGCCTGAGATATTATGCCTTCCATGAGTTTGGTTTCGTTTGCTGCAAGTTATTCTATGGCAAAGTAAAATAATCTACAAGAAAATGCATTAATCAAACCTTCAGTTAATAGGTAAACATTAATTTTAAGTATATAATCTAAATATAGTTTACTAATTCAATGTTTTTCTTTTATAGAAACTTACAATAAAATCCTGATGATTAAGCTGAAGATTTTTAAGGTATTTGTTTTTGGCTGAGAAATAAGAATAATTTATAAGAACTTCTGTTAGCTGAGTAAATAACCGTGTTATATGTTTTTGGTAATGTTTAATCCAATATTGAACACTATTTTGAAAAAGTACCTGGCTTCATATTCCCATAAGTGTAAACTAATGTTTTTATTAATAAAGCATTAATAATGTGATATGTCACATTATTATCTCTGGGTTGTTGAATCAAGTAAAGATTAGCCCTACTTTGTATATCGATTCAAGGAAATACATTTTATATGCTGTTTTATTTTAAAAGGTTAAATGAAATGTCAGTCACTTATTAGAAAATTTCAGTACTTGGTTAATTGTGAATTCTTCAATACAGTAAATAACACTGAACTTTAAGAATGGCAGCATTTGTGGAACTTAAATTAAGATTTTGTAAGGCCTCTGAAAAGTTCAGGGATAATATGATGTTCATGAACATAAGTGATTGTAGTAGTGAGATAATTGTTTTTAGTTAGTTTCTTTTTGTGATTACTTTTTAAAAAACTCATAATTGGAATATTTTGTATATTATTATATTTGTTTAAAATTTTCTATCTATGCATACTTACATATAATTCTTTTAAATAATTTGCATTAATATGTTAATTCTTACATTGATTATATTAGAAGCATTAATAAAGACATTTTAAATATGCATATAAATGTAGAGAAAGTTAGTTTGAGTGACAAAGAATAATAATAATAAAGTGTAATATATTTAGTGTGTTAATGAGAGACTAATCAACTTAGTCTCTAATTCTCATGTCCTTGTACTGTATCATTGAATGGCCTTAGGGCTCTCTCATTGTTACTTTTCAGAAAAAATATGGCCCATACCAATTTCAATGAAAATGTATTCATTATAAAAGTTTCCCATGCTGTCTAATCTGTGTTGTTACTTATTCTTTCTAATGGTCTTATTATACCTACATGTGAAGTCACTCTTGCCTATCCAACTTCACACCTATGAAAATAGAAGCAAAGATATGACAAAACAAATGCAAAGACACTATAATTTTCTATTTCTCTGTGTCCCTGGAGACTCATGTAATATTTTTATGGGATGAACTAAATACACACTTTTGTTTCTGTTCTACTTTTTTTCCTTAATGAACTATAGCAATTTTGTAAAGGATTTTATTTAATTACATACTTTTTTTTTATTTACTGCAAATATAATAGTCAAATTTCCCCATTAACAATATACATTACAATCACAGTTATGATCAGCATAGAAAACTTAATATTATCCAATATTCAAATGCTTGGACACTTCTTGGAGTAGTAAATAATAGTGTATAATCTGCTAAGTTCTAAAAAAGACACAAGATCAAGTTTTAAAAGTGGACCTAATTAATTGGTACTTTCATCAATTTAAAAATCCTTTATTTATGTGGAAATATTTGTTCTGTAGATGTGTTTGTAAATCATTTGTTTTGTAGACGCATAAATAAAAGTTATGTTATATAATCATAGATTCTATAAGACATAATAGATCCTAGAAGTCATCTAATAAGAATCCTCTTATCAAAGATAGGTACAATCCAAGACTTCACTGTTGTTGACTGAAGCGTTTGTTGAGAAAGTCATCCCAGATATTTTGACTTTTGTCTAGAATTCTTTTATGACTATGAAATTACATTTTCAATATGATGAACTTCTTTAACATTCTCTCATTATTGTACATGCTGCTTTATGGCAGCTGAAAAGTCTTTTGGCATATTTACACACAAAATCATGCAACAATTACAGCCCTGTCCGTCACAACTCGTTGATTTTCTGTTGCCTGGTAGAGATACAGAGATTTATTCCCCCAAGTTCTCTTTGATTTTTTTTTTGCCATGTTGTCAGCCTGTGAGCCCCTTCAGAATGTAATGTGCAGTTGAAAGTCCATTTCTTTGCCTTGTTTAGTGTGCCAATCAGAGGTAGATTTCTTGATATCTGTTTAGCACTTAGTATATATTTTCTGTATTGTGTCTAATATGTATGGTTCTACAATTGAAAAATTACCCTCTGTAGCCCAGGTGGTGGTGTACAGAATGATTTCTTGAGTATTGATTTAAACAGCTGATAGTTGCATTGGAGAGGGAAAGTCATTCAATTGTATCATTCAGCATAAAGCAATTTGTTAAGCCTGTACTAAATGGCATCTTCAAAAGATATCTTCAGTAATAATCTGAAATTTAATTCTAAGATTTCTTCTGCATTATAGCATTGTGTCTTCTTTTATAGTGAAGACAATTTTAAAGAAAATAACAACAAGAAAGAATTTTGCTATGGGTGATTGCTAAGCATTAAATTAGTGAATTTTTTTTTTCCACTAACAAATTTTTCTCAGCTGGCATATGATTGGGGGATATAATAGTAGTCAACTTTCTTAGAGAAATAGCACAGCAGTCTGCTCTTCAGTTTCTATTTAGGGGAGAGTTTAGAATACTCATCTGCTACAGTTTTCTTATTTAAAACAAACCCTTTACATTCTGGAAGTATACTTCAGTTTTCTAATTTGAAATTATTCACATCAAATGGTTTGCTGCTATTGTTTCAGCCATGATTTCTGTGAATTGTATGTCGACCAAAAATCTGGAATTTTTATATATGCCAAATTTGCATCACTGTTTACACATGGTAAAAATTTCGTCATTGCCTCTTGTTGGTTATTACCTTGATTGGCATTACATGAGTGGTCTCTTCTCCCTACACCTAAGCTCCCACTCTCAATGGCCTTTAACTTCTACTGGTTTTTCTTTTCTCCATTGCACTTATTATATTTTAACCTAATTTTATTAACTCTTTATGATTATTACTTATTATTATCTTTCTTACTGAAATATAAGCTACATGATGGCAGTAATCCTTGCATATTTAATTCAATCACAGAGCCCAAGTGCCCAAACAGCGTCTGGCTGTTAATTATTGTTGAACAAATGAATCTGTTTTTTAAAAAATGTGTTTTGTTCTGAAGTTCCATTGGCATAAATCTGTTTTATTCACATACTTGGGAATAACAATGGTATTCTTCCAAAAATAACTTATTAAGCAATACATATGTGGATATCTTTACATTATTTCCAAAGAAGAAATTATAGTTCAAACATATCCTGACTCTAAATGGTTTACTTAGATTAATGTGAAATAAAAAATACATAATTATCATATGGTTCAAAAAGAAGGCTCCAAAATCAAAAGAGTTTCTAAGTTCTACTGAGAGGAACATTAGGAAAAGTTTTATGGTGGCGGTACCTAAGTGCAGTCTTCAGCAGAAAACCATACTGTCAAACGTTTTTAGTTGATCTCTTTATCATCATTAGTTTCTACATGAGGTTTAGTAATCCATCCTGAGTCCTTTGTTCTCATCTTGACAGATAATCTTTTTCCTAATCTACTTTTCATGACCAGTATACAATAACTATTATGGTTTTGAAATATTCTTTTTCATTTACATTTATTAAAGTAGACATGATATTTCATATCTACTTATGACCTTACATGCTTAAATGTTGTGATGCCTACTAATATGAATCCTATTTGTCATTATTCAAAGCCTTCAATTTCTTGAACATCTTATAACATTTGTTTAAAAGGGCTGTATTTATATTGAATTTATACTATGTCTGTCTACATTTTAATGTACAGAACAATTTCGATGTAGCAGATATGTTAATATAAATAAAACACATAGTATATTTACATAAATATAAATGTCATAAATTTATAAAACAGAAGGAGAAATAGGAAAAGAGAAAGTGAGAGATCAACAGCCTGCAATCTTGTTCTTTAAAAAGTACCTGTTTCTGGAGATCAGAAAGCAATTACCATGAAGAACAGTGTGCCAGGCCAGCAAACACTGTTGGCATGTGGCGAGGTAGATGGGAGCACCTGCAGAACTCTTTTTACCTAGGTTCAAAACAAGCTAAGGCTTAGAACCAAAGCAGGCTGAATGATTCAATTTTTTTGGCTTTTCAGTTCACAAACACAAATCCTATAGCTCTAGTAGGAAAGAAAGATTATAAAAATCTACACATAAGTGTTAAACAAAAGATTAAGATAATCCTATGGCTAGAGAGCTGCTCCATGGCTAGAGCCTTTCTTCTGAGCATTCTCACCAAGACATCTCCTGAGTAGAAGTGCAGTCTAGCTGTCCATCTGACTGTCTCAGCCACATGGGACAGAGCATGTGGGGAGACGTGACAAATACAGAGGTGAATGTGCTTTCATGAAGTAGCTGTAGTCTAAGACCCTGGTTATGTCTTCGTTACTTAGAGAATATGAGTTCAAACCATAACCATCATTCTGTATGCTCTGAAGCCTAATCTGAATCCCTGAACTTGACAGGAACAGTCTTTCTCCTTGAAGGTAACACGAAGGAGGCAACAGAACAAGATGGAGAAATTGTCCTGTTTTACTGGGGCCTGATATTGACAAAATAATTGAAAAAATATTACTATATAATAGAGTCCCAAATTATATAATAAAATACTGGTGAGAGGATGGATATTACATCTTCAAAGGGAAAAGCCTCAAAGGAAATAGAGAATGAAATTTAAACACTATAATCCTTTGTTTAGTTCTTAGGCAAAGAAATTTACACTGTAAATAAAAACAAATATATTCTACATCTTTCTCATGCTACAAAAATAGATTGCATAATAGGAAACAGCATATCTTTACAGACCAAAAGAGTATACACTTTAGCGTATGTTGAAGAAAACAATTACTTCACAAATGAATCTATTAAACTGCAATTTCCAAAAAGCATCTGACTTTGTGCAGAAAAAAAATTATAGGTTTCAAAATGAAGTAGGAGGAAAGTGAGTACTGGAGGACCTCTTTCAGGCTCTTTTGCTTTGTCTTTCATTCTCTCTCTCTTTTTTTTTTTCTGAATAGGCTTTTCTTGTTCCTGGAATGCCAAGGTCTTAAGTTAGATTTCAGGACTGGAGAAAATCTGTACAGAACACATTATGAAATGTCTTCAAATAATTGTGGCTTTAACCCATATACGCTAACACAAATTAACAACCAAAAACAAGTGATTCATTATCTATGACCTAATGTTTTTAGGCTACAAATTTCTTTTTCTTTTCTTTTCTTTCTTTTTTTTTTTTTTTTAACATTTGAGCAGGTTTTATCAACTACTTTGCAAATTTAAAAATATTTCAGAAGATTTTGTCTGCATATACTTTATGCACGTGTCTTTAATGTTTTACTCATTGTTGCTAACTATTATATTGGATCTATTTCTGATAAATTGTTTAAACTCAAAAGAGATTAAAATATGTAATTTGTTTCCATAGTGAGGTAGAGCAATGCTGTTTTATTCACTTGAATGTATACATACCTCTTTAAATACATAATTTTATGATCAGAAACTGTATCTTGGGTATTGGAATAATTTGTTACACAGTAATATATAACTAATATACTAAGATATAAATTTTTTATTGTGTCTTATAAGGTATATTAGATAACAGAATACTTAATTATAGTTTATATTAGTTTTTAGAATCCAGAATTAATTGGAAGATAAATGTGGGAGTGTTTGTGATGCATAAATATGCCAACTATTTGCTTAACACATGGTTTTTTTTTTTTTTTTTTTTTTTTTTTTTTTTGAGACAGGGTCTCCCTCTGTCATCCAGGCGGGAGTGCAGTGGTACAATCTCAGCTCACTGCAGCTTCTGCCTCCTGAACTCAAGCAATTGCCTTACCTCAGCTTCCCAAGTAACTGGGACTACAGGAACGTGTCAGCACATCAAGCTAATTTTTTTATTTTTTGCAAAGGTAGGGTTTTGTCATGGTGCCTAGGCTTGTCTCGAACTCCTGAACTCATGCAATCCACCTGCTTTGGCTTCCCAAAGTGCTGGAATTACAGGCACATATGTTATTTTTTATGCATGGTTTGTTCATATTCTAATGTAGTTTGTATTATTTTAGAATCATTATATATGACAATTGAGTTTTGTATATTGTTTTAGAATAGTTCCATTCTATCTATTCTCAGCAAAGTTGTTCAGTAATTGATAATACTTGAGGAAACAACCATTAAAAACCTCATATTTTATAAACAGTCTTTATTTCAAAATGTATATGATATACCTTATATAAGAGTTAGCATGGATTAATGACCAGCTTTCAAATACATCTGAAGATCAATTTATTTTAAGGTAATATCACTTCCTCTATTTAGGGTTGTTTTGTTTCGTTCCAAGATAATTCACTCCAATTCTGAATACTAATTTGAAGGTTTGAATGCATTGTCGTGACATGTGATGAATTCAAACATGTGCATGCTGCCTTGCTGAAACATAAGAAACAGCATATATAGCAGTGATATTTAAAATGCACAGCTTATGTTGGACTCTGTGTGGCAACTAAGTGACAATGATAGATCCAAATGCAATCCCGACTTAGAGCGTCAATTAGGAAAATGGCAAAGGCCTTTCTAACGTTATAAATTACTCTGTGAGTGCCAGTAATAAAAGCTCTCACTACCAGTAATTTTGCATGATTATGGTTTGTAGAAAAGATAGCTGATGAGGATAAAACCTTGTATTTATTCAGCTAAAAAATATTTCTCACTAGATATATAACTGTGACCATGATCTCAACAGCTTCTATGACTCTAAAATACACCTATGCCAAACAGAGTTCAGATTTAAGTCACATTTTGCTGTCTTTAAATGATAGCAATAATATTTTTGAGATATTAATATCCAAGTTGCCAACATTCACATAGCAGGTTATTTTCTATGAAAAGACATCTATGCATGTCTTGATTATTAGTTACATCAGTTACTGACTATGACAAGTGATCCATTTTCTGTTTATTGCAAGATTAGTTGTCTATTTGCAATGTCTTAGAATATAGTGTCAGTACTACACTCTGTTAGCTTCAGACTTTCAGGAAACACTTTTTGAAATGTCTTAGAATATAGCGGCAGTACAACACGCTGTTAGCTTTAGACTTTCAGGAAAGAATGCACAGCTTACATTTTACTTTTTGTGACAAACAAGTGGTAATCTCTTATTTGTAAAGTTCTTTATGTTGCCTTTAAAATATGGTTCGTTTCTACATTTTTTATCACTTGTAGCATGATATATTGTTTGCTGACATGTGTTAAAATATCAAGCATCCCCCAAATAATTATCCTTGTAAATCCATTACTATCTGACCTTTCTACCATTGGTTCTTCATTCTGATCTTTACACATGAAAAAATTTAGGGATTAGTGAAAATTCGATAATTTCATTTTCTCTGGATTCATAAAATTTAAAGTTAAAAAACATCTTAAAGAATATAAAGTCTAAGCCCTTCATTTTACACATAAGGAAACAAGAACTCAGAAGTTAAGTGACTTCTTTGGGGTTGGTAAATTGGAAACTTCAACAATGTCACAAAAAGGCAAGATCCACTAATAGACCAAATGTCTTTTTGGAAGATAGTTAACCTTATACATAATTGCTTTTCCATCCCCTCTGAATATTTAGTACTTTGAGTCAACGTCCATTCAGAAAAATAAAAACTAGTATATTACAGATATTTCAAGCAGAATGACGTTTAACTCAGGGAATTGATTGTAAATGTGTTGGAAGGTGCTGGAAGGGCCACTATTGATGGGAGGTACTGACAAAACAAACAAACAAACAAACAAACAAAAAAAAAAACCTCTCTTTTTTCTTCTTTCCTCCAGTTGCTACTATTAGGGAACCTTGAAAAATCCAGATGACAATACCAAGTGATCCATAACAAATGATAAAGGTTGATTGGAAAGCTGACAGCCAAAGCCAGAGATGAGATAGTTGAAAGAAGTGCTTCTAATTCCAGCAAAAGTAATGCATGTTCTGTGCTCTCACATTTGGATGTGGCAATGCCAAGAAAATGATAAGACTTTGCATAACAGGACTTTCTTCATTTAAGAGCAACTGTCAGGGGAAGGGGCTTAGCTCTGAGCTGTCAACCATTACCATTATCAGTGTCTGGGGGGTTGGGATGAATGCTTTGTCCTGAAGGAAAGTGATTTGGGTATGCATCACAGTATCTAGTACTGTGGTAGATTCTTCTATAAACTGATTGAAAATCAGATTTTTAATCATGTTGTCCCAGCTTTCTGTGAGCTAACGTTTTTAACCTCTTGCAAAATCAAACGCATTCTCACTGAGGCGATGCTCATGAGGAAACTCACAAGTAGTTGTGCCCCTCTCCAGATTTTTGGCTTCCTGTCCTTCTTCCCTTGTTCCTTATTTTATGAACGTGGATGTTAGTCATCATCCAGTAGCCCCTGTGGAAAAGTTACTTACTTCATCTCATTTATTTAAGTATTGAGTAAATGCCTTGCTTTTCCTTCTGGGCACCTTCTTCACCCTACCCTAGCCAGGTAGGAGATTTTCTCTTCACTGTCAGTCAAGGCTTCAAGATTTTCTTTGACACCTTATGAACAAATAACTCTTGATGGCCTTATCGGCAACATTAGAATGCACAAGTGCTTGAGTGAGTTGGAGAAACGCATGGTCTGGCTTTTTTTCCACAGCCCCTCCAAATGAACAATAGGGGTTTTCCCTAAATTCTTTTTTTCCCTAAATATATTTTTTCCCTAAATTCCTGACACCAAAAGAGAGATTCAACATTGTCACCAGAGGGCGTTGCATCTACGGAAAGGAAAGGGCTGGTTCCTCTACTCCATCCCCTCGCATTCTGACTCCTGTGACCAGGATTACTCAAAATACAGCACCTTTACTGTTAGTTATTTCCTCACTGAGCAATAAAGACAAAATTACCTTAACAATTAAACATAAGATGCCCATCTCAATGTTGATATATATTTTTTTTTCTTAATTTCTTAGATATGACCTCCTTTTTTTTTTTTTTTTTGAAACTGAGTTTCACTCTTGTCGCCCAGGCTGGAGTGCAATGGCACAATCCCGGCTCACTGCAACCTTGACCTCCCAAGAGGTCAAGAATCTTCAAGAGATTCTCCTGCCTCAGACTTCCAAGTAGATGAGATTACAGGCACAAGCCACCACACTGGGCTAATTCTGCATTTTTAGTAGAGACAGGTTTTCACCATGTAGGCCAGGCTGATCTCGAACTCCTGACTTCAGGCCATCCACCTGCCTCAGCCTCCCAAAGTACTGGGATTACAGGCATAAACCACTGTATCCAGCCTATGACTGAAACTTCTTATGGGCTTGTGTGTTAGATATAGCTTCCATACATCATTGTAGGCAAAGTTATTCACACTTAAATCAAGGTAGTCTTTGTCTTTGAAGGACCCCAAGCTTGCTAGCTTACTTATTGGAAGTGGAGAAGCTGACTGCCCTGAGTTGATGGGATCTCTTTGTCAGGAGCACAACCTCAGCAGCTCTCTTATACAAAATGATGTATCCAGTCAATATATCATTTCTTCCCAGTTTTGTTGTCTGAGAGCAGCCAATGCTGCCTTTTACTTTTGAACCTCCAAAATAGCTCTCTTAATACTAAGAATCTGAGGGGTCACTGCTGTCTGTGATAGCATGGACTGTTCTTCTAGATTTCTTCAGAAAGAGTTTTTATGCATCAATATTGAAGAGACTTGTGCTGCCTGCTCTGATTTTCCATACTCTGAGCTACTTTACCTTGTCATATTGCTCCCTGCTTTTTTTTTTTTTTTTAAAATCTCACAACTTAACATATATGTGCAAGTCCTGTCTTCCAGATGCTGACATCTAGTAAGAAACTTGACATATAAGTCCCTGGTAATGTCCTCATTACTGAAAAGCCATTCAAGAGCTGTCAGCAACATTGACAGAGGCATTTGAGGATTTGAGAACATAGATAATCCTAATGGCTAACCCTGAAAAAAGTTTATTAAATGCCATCGCTTCTCTGCCTGAGGCCCGACACCTCTCTCATGCAGTGGCACGTTCTCACCACAACTCAGTCTTTCTCTCTCATATCTGGCACATTTTCTTCAATGTAGCACATAGCTTCTGTCATCAGTTTCAAAATATTCTTAAGAACTAACCACATAATCACATTTTAGCAGATGAAAAAAACAGGTCATAGAATCAACCAAAGCACAGCTGCCTTTTGAATGAAATACTCAAAAATCTTAAGAAATGTTTAGTTCTTCAAAGCAGAGTTGAAGGCCAATTTCTAGTCTATGACTTCATGTTACTCCAAAGTTAGCTTACAAATGATTCGAAAAACATCATATCATAAACAAGGCACTCTTCTGGGCTTCCCAGCAGTAATATATGAATTCAGAGTCATTTCCTTAACTTTCTTATGACATTCAGATTATATACAAAAAACTATTGTTCAGATTAGAATCCTGAATTTGAGCATTTGGCTATCATAGTGGAAGATGTGTCGTGTCTTGGAAGACGTGTGATCTAAAACAAAATGCCACTAAGTGCTGCATCTTAGTTTATGGATTTTAGCTGCTGTTTTTCTTTCTTTTTTTTTTTTTTTAAATAAATAGCCAGATATGACCATCCACCCAAAGGCAGCTTTTTATTTTTTCCCCATTCCAACTTAAAGCACAACTCGGATGTTCTTAAACTACTCCAAAATACAAATTTCTGCATAAGCCAATTACTGATCTACATGATTTTTAACAAAGCATGTCATAGGGAAAGTTTAGGTAGTTTGTATTGTGCAGCTCATAAAATTTTACTTCTAAATGCACATGAATACACACAGACACACAATAAATGCACACAAATACACACAAACACACACTAAATGAAGCTTCTTTTAAAAACTTGTATCAATGGTTTCATGTAGCATAAACTTTCTGTCCCTCCATGTCCATTAATTTTCCAGCCACTCTCTCTCTCTCTCTCTCTTTTTTTTTTTTTTTTAAGTAGAGCAATATGGCTTAATCTCAAGCTTATAATATTTTCTATTTATCATTTTCTGGAGCTCAGCCTCCCAGGTTCCAAGGAAACTTATTAAAGTATTGTGAAATACTTATTAATCACCTGTTATGAAAGGAGGCTTATTAAAATATTCAGCCAACATAAGTAATCTAACTCTGAGGGGTGGAGTGAGCTGGATTATTTTACTAGTAATGAGATAAAAATAATATTTTCTTATACAAAAAGGATATAGCAAAAGACATTGTATAAACAGATACTTTCTGGCACAGAGAAAGTATCCTTTAGCAATAAAATTAAGTTTTAAAAACAAACATCAAGAAATTGCAGACTAAAAGATAAAAATCTTTAATATGTGTATGTAGTAAGAACTAAGATTAGAGAAGTCTGGAACAGTGATTACATGTGAATAAAAAAGCACCACATAAGAAGAAGCAACAACAGAAGCAATTCAACAGAGAAACTACTCATAACCACCTTCAGATCAGCATTTTACATTTTATTATGTACAGTTACATCTTTAATAACTATACAGTTAAAATAGATATAGTTCTCATTTCATGGGTAAGGATTTTCAACTTACTCTTATTGTAGTTTTGCAGAGACAAATATATTTTTATGGACCTGTGCATAGACTAAATGGATTCTACCTGACTATTCTAGTCATGATGTGTGATCTAAAGCAGAAAAAGTCAGGTCAGCAGCATGCTAGATGAACGGATTCCTGAGCATGGTTTATTTATATGCATGGGTGCACCACCTGTTATACAAACAAAAATGCTTTTTACTCTTAAAACTACAATTCACCCCAATCCTTCTTTCCCCCTCCATTCTATTAGTTTATTTGAAATAATTGGTTAAATAATTCAAACATTACTTGTTATCTAATCTCAATGAGCTCAGGAGTTCTATAAGCAGAATATTTTAAGATGAAAAAGACTACTAGAAATATATATGTTTGTCAAGTTATATATATATATATATATATATATGACATATATATAGCTATATCAAGAAATAATAACCTGAACAGCCAACACAAAGCTAGTAACTTTATAAAGTTTAGTAAATAGGATTATTCAATTATGAACCAATTGGCTATGAAAATAGAGTTTATGCATTAAGTAATATTAAATTTAAGAGATCTCTGATTTTACTGTTTTGACATATCATAACCCTAATTACCTTTAACTTACAAATAACACAAAGAAATGAAAACATGGGATAAGCTTTCAAAGAAGTGTCACAAACAAAGAAGAAATAAAAGGTATAGTGACCATGACTTTGCCTTAGTTTGAGGCATTAGGATTCATTTTAGGTAAGTGTGCAATTAGATTGGATAACCAAGAAGGTTGTATTTTGCCCAACTCAGTGAAACTATTAGTTGGTATTTTGCAAGAATTTGTACTAATTTACCTTTTTATGAGGCAGAAATAAATTGTTTTCTTTTTACAATGCTCTCAATCAAAAGTGATTATTTAAAAATATGAATAGTTTGCAGTTTTGCTTCAAATACAAATTCACTATGATAATCACAATAACTTGAAAATTTGATACCTTAATTTATTTCATGTCTCTTTTCTTCTCAGTTTACATTTCTTTTGAATGCAGCTCTAGTTTGATTGATAACCACACTGTTTAACACTACTTTTAGGAAGTACTTTATCTTATTGCCTAATTCGTCATTTCTGTCTTTCATTGTAAAATTTGAAAAGTTGTTCCTGATATCAGATAACAAAGGCTCATTACAAAGAAATGAAGCCCGCCAACACACATATATATTTAAGAAATTATATCCATGTATGAGGAATTTGGATCACATCCATGAGAATACATTTTCGTATGCTTTTTACTTACATATTAAGGAAAGCAGCTATGTTGGTTTGTCCTTGATTGATCCTGACTGCTTGAAATTATGAATTCTGCTATTACAGTTATTTTTTCTAAAACACAAAGGAGCCATGTGCTTCCTTTATGTACCAAATCCCAAGGAATAGAAATCGAAACTTTGCAGTATATCCACAAAAGACGGAATCGCTGCTGTTTTCATAACACCAACATCGATTTTCACTTGCCTGGCAACAACGCCTTGATTTTTCTCCTGTTATTTGCCCCTTCTGCAACATAGACTGTCTTGTTGGGACTCAAGTCCTGTGAGATAGAAAACCAAACTTTCTGGGGTGATTCCAAAGAGGAAATCTGTAGTTTTTATTGGGCCAACATTAATCCTTACTTTCCCGGTAATGGTGCCTTGATTTTCCTTTTGTGATTATTCCTTCTACAAAGCTTGTAGCTACCTTGGGGTAGGGAACTAGTTTGGCCATGTCACTAATACTAGTCAAATCATGCTTTTCCTTTTGGGAATTTAAATTTTGAGGAAAATAACAGAAGAATGGAAAACAATTGGAGTTGTTGAATCCACACTCCTAGATTACCTACTCTATCTCTGGTGAAATCTTTTCATCTTTTGTATATATTTTTTCACCTGAAAGATGGATGTGTTACCATAGGTTAATTCAAAGTCCTCTATTCACCGAGATTCTCCCTCTTCCATCTCCCCTTAAGCCCTCTTTTGAAATATTTTACTTTATTTTAGACTCAGAGGTACAGGTGCATGTTTATTACTTGGGAATATTGCATAATGGTGGGGATTGGGCTTCTAATGTACCCATTACCCAAATAGTGAACATTGTAGCTGACAGATAATTTTCTCACAGCCCTCCTGCCTTTCTAGCTTTTGGAGTGTCCAGTGTCTACTATGTGTGTCTATTGCTTAGTTCCCACTTATAAGTGAGAAGATGTGGTATTTGATTTTCTGCTTCTGAGTTAGTTACTTGGAATAATTGCCTCTAGCTCTACCCATGTTGCCACAAAGGGCAAGTTTTCATTTTTTTTTTTTATAGCTTCATGATATTCCATGGTGTATACATACCACATTTTCTTTATTCAGTCAACTGTTAACGGACAATTAAGTTGGCTCCATGATTTTGCTATTGTGAATAGTCTGTGACAAACATACAAATGTAGTTGTCTTTTTGATATAGCAATGTCTTTTACCTTGTGTAGATATCCAGTAGCGGGACTGGTGGGTAAAATGACAGTTCTGTTTTGAGTTCTTTGAGAAATCTCCATGCTGTTTTCCATTGAGGTTATACTAATTTATATTCTTATCAATAGTGTGGAGCATTCTCTTTTCTCTATATCTGCACCAACATCCATCATTAAAATGGGCACACTTCCCAAAGCAATATACATATTAAGTGCAATGCCTATCCAATTGCTCATATTAATTTTCACAAAGGTAGAAAACAAAATCTTAAAACACATATAAAATAAAGAGCCAGAATAGCCAGAGATATTTTAAGTAAAAGATAAAACTTGGGAGAGATCACATTGCCTGACTTCAAATTTTACTACAAGGCTGTAGTAACTAAAGCATTGTGATACTGGTATAAAAGTAGACACACAGATCAGTAGAATACAACGGGGAACCCAGAAATAAAGCCACATACCTACAACCAGCTGATCTTTGAAATAGCAAAAATTAACCATGGGAAAAGGACACTCTAGTCAATAAATGATGTTGGGAAAGTTGTCTAGCCATATGCAGAAGAATACAACGGGACCTCTACCTCTCATCATATACAAAATTTACGTCAAGATGGAATAAAACTTAAGCATAAGAGCTGAAACTATAAAAATCCTAAAAGAAAATGTGGGATAACCTCTTTGGCACATTGGCCTAAGCAAATAATTTACAATAAAGACTCCAAAAGTAAATGCAACAAAAACAAAATAGACAAATGATAATTAATTAAACTAAAAAGCTTCTGCACAGTAAAAGAAATAATCTACAGAGTACACAGGCAAAATACAGAATGGGAAAATTTTTTTTACAAATTATGCCTCCAACAAATGACTCATCTAGAATCTACAAGGAACTCAATTCAACAAGAAAAAAAAATCCCATTAAAAAGCGGGCAAAGGACACTAACAGGCATTTCTCAAAGAAGACATACAGGTGGCTAATAAACACATGAAAAAAAATGTTCAACATGGCTAATCATTCGAGAAATATAAATTGAAGCCACAATGAGATATCAACTTATACCAGCCTGAATGGCTATTATTAAAAAGTCAGAGAATCCTCTTTTGTAAATTCTTTTTATCTCCAGTTAAATCCTCTCACTTTAAAAAAATTCTTTCTGGGGATTAGGTCCTCAGGTTTTACTTTGATTCTGAGAGATATAGGGAATGATTCCAGTTAGTTTTCTTGTTGTTTTTCCTTCAGTAAGAGTCAGTTGCTGCTGACAGTAATCAAAGTCCCCTTATTAACCCAAGGTTCATGATGGGAATTTTGTTTATGTCTCCTGACCACGTACAGTAAATTCTGGAGGTTCTTACTCATCCTTATTCATTTTTATTAGATAATCATTTTGCTTGAGAGGTCTTTCTTGGCTCCTTTCTCTTTATGTGCCTGGCTACTTCTTACTTTTTTTTCTCAGGATTTTTTCCGTTGGAATTCCCTACTCATAACATTTACCTCATCCTCAGAATAGATTGCTCTTCCCAGCTGGGCATGGTGGCTCACGCTTGTAATCCAAGCACTTTGGGAGGCCAAGGTAGGCAGATCATGAGGTCAAGAGTTCGAGACCAGGCTGGCCAACATGGTGAAACCCCATCTCTACTAAAATTACAAAAATTGGCCAAGTGTGGTGGAGCCCATCTGTAGTCCCAGCTACTCAGAAGGCTGAGGCAGGAGAATTACCAGAGCCCTGGCAGAGGTTGCAGTGAGCCAATATTGCACCATTGTACTCCAGCCTCAGTGACACAGTGAGACCTTCTCTCCAAAAAAAAAAACAAAAGAATGTGGAAGATCAAACATAAAAAAGGTGAACTCATAGTACCATAATAGACACAAATGCCTGAATGCAATTATATTTGATTTATTATTTGAGTGTTGTTGGAACATGTGTGAAAAAAAAAAAAAAAAAAAAAAAAAAAAAAAAAAAAAAAAAAAAAAAAAAAAAAAAAAAAAAAAAAAGATAAGAAAAAAAAAACATACACAGGAAATTTTGAAGATTACAATTATTACCATTTTATTTTTATGGTTACAGTATGACTAGAGCAGGTCTAACAATGAAATCAATATTTACCCAGTAATTTTTTAAGGTAATTTTTGTTTTAAGTTCAATATGTATCTGGAATATTTAACAGACAGAAATCAAGCCCTTCCCTTCCCCCTACTATCTTTTCTTTAAGCCCAGCCTCCTGATGAAAGTTATATTAACAATGTTTCTTAAGGAGTCTTTTGTTTGTCTCAAAGGCGTTAAGAATAGTAGTTTGTAGTATTTCTATGTTTAGCTCACTTTCCTTCTGTGGATATACAAAAAAAATTCTTGGATTTTGGACAGACATCTTTTCATTTCAGTTGGCTTGCAGCCTCATTTCTAGTGGGCTGAATAAATATCTGCTGTGAAATTCATCACTGTTCAATCCTTTGCTAATGTGCAGCTAAAAGCTTCTTGAGAGCACAAAGCCATGAACTCATACAACAGGTGCTTAGGTAAAAATGCCTTAAGCATCCTTGCCCTCATGTTTCTGCAATCTTTTTCGAATTTCTACATTCTTAACCCAGTTTTGAAAGAAGCATGTGAAAAAAATAGACATTTGACATTGACTTTACCATGTCCAAATTCAGTGCTTGAAGAAACATGTCTGAGAGTATTCTGATGAACTTTCCCTTGACATTTAAAATCTGCTAGAAACTACATCATTCCCAAAAAGAGCTCTGCCATTGGGGCTGAAATCTAATTTAATTGTCACAAAATGTAGCATAAATTTGGAGATTAAAAAAAAAAACAGAGATTTATTTATTTATTTATTTATTTACTCTGTTGTTAGCAATAATATTGTTTCTAAATAGCAATCCTCTCTTCTCAGGCATATGCAATAGGGCTCTGGAGGAAATCCATGTAATCCTTGAAGAAAATAAATGTAACTAGTCCAATCTTATTGGAAAGTAACTCAGAGTGCTATGAGGTTGGCTTACAGAACAGGCTTATGTATCTTTAGTGGGACAATGAAAGAGAAAAACAAGAGTATGAACACTAGTAAAAGTTAGGTCTCCATCCTTCCATGGATAGTAGAGAGGCTGTAGAGCTTCATGTATGTCCCTGGTAAAGAGGAAACTTGATTTTCATCATCATCTCTGTGGCAAATGGCTCCAAGATACTAGAATCCAAAAAGACAGAACAACCAGGGGGCAGAGCCAACAATAGTGGGAATGTTGGTAGCTCTGGTTAGGAAAGCCTGACAGTATATCTATAGTTTGGAGACTTGGCACATACCATGCAGGCTTGGGAAACCTGGGAGACTGGAAATCAAGGTAATTAACCCCAAACATTTCACATGTGAATCATTCTTTGAGTCAAGTAACAATGCTGTCATGGCTTTTCTCAATGAATGGGTTTCAAATAATAAGACTTCCCAATAATTCTGTGACTGTACCCTTTGTTTTTTAATATAGATGCCATATGTTCATCTTGTTAATTAGGCTTTTGTAATTTCTTGCTACAAGGCCAGATTAAGAAACAATATGTAAAATGCATTTGGAAGTTATATGCTATCAAGTTTGCTTTATCTAATAAAATGTTTTCCATATAGTGGAAAGTTTCTGAGTATTTCAAATTTCTATGAAATCTTATTTTAAAAAAATTATCAGCATGTTCTCTCTGATCAGAATAGAAGGTGTCAGGAAGAAAGAACTATTTGTTTTTACCACCTGTCTCTACTACAATGACTAATTAATATACACGCGAACATATTAGAAGCTCTCTGTGTTTGATAAACTGAACATAATTGAATGCAGTGGAATTAGAAGTGAGAATAATAGCTCAGTTTAACAGTGCTTATACATCATATATTTAAACTCTGTGCAATAGTCTAAGCTCTTTGTTAAGTGCTGGAGAGTCAAATGTAAGAATTTCTATTCCCAGAAATCTAATTTTTCACTATCTAGCAGGGAAGTTAGACATAAAGAGCAAATAATACTACTTTACCAAATATAATAAAAACTATATGTAAGAAAGCAAGCTTGTATATGGGAAATTTGTGTTAGGGGAAGATGAGGTTAGCAAAAACTTCATAGAATAAGTGCACATTATGAATAAAGAATAGTAATTACACAGTTAAAAACAGGGTGAAAGTATTTTGGATGGAGGACAAAAATTGTGAAGAAACAAATAAGCAAAATAGCAATGTGTATTCCTGGAAGTATAAATAAATCAGCATTGCTTTAATTATAATGAGCCTAGAGATTATCCTTAAGAAGGAAAAAGCACCAGATTCTGGAGGGTCTTTTATGCTATGATAAGGTACCTTGAGGCCTTTCACAATGGAAAGCTATCAGACTGTGGACCCATTGAGGGCAGGCAGATTCTCTTAATTTTAATTTTAATTTTTTAAATCCCTTGAGCCCAGTTCAGTTTGTGGCAAATAGATGTGCTACAGATCTTTTTTTTACTTTTGTTATTTGATTTTAGTGACTAAAGAAATGGATCATTAGAACAAATGTTTTTATTAGAGTGATACCATTAGGTGTATATCTGAAATCATTCCATTTGACAGTAAAATATAAGATCTTGTGGGAAGTTTTAAACCTGGAAACAGGCAAAACAAATGAAAAACTTAATATAGTATTCTTTGAGTGATACAAGACTGCCAATTAAGGCAGTACCAGTGAGGCGGACAAAGGAAGATGGCTTTGTGACATACGAGAAAAATAAAGACAAGCTATTTGGTACTTTGTGGGAAACAGAGAAAGAGAAATAGAGAGGAACTCAAATTTTCTGTCCTAAGTAACTGAAATGTTGGAAAAGTCAACAACCAATGTAGGAATTTCAAGGAAAAAAGGGCTATGCAGAAAGAAAAGCTCAATTTAGATCACGGTTTAAAATAGTAGTAATCTATATCTGAACTCAAAATCAAGTTTTTATTTGATCAGTTAGAATGGAAATCAGAAATTGGAATTTATCCTTTTAGCTCCTGAAAACCCTCACTTCTGTTCAAATGTACCAACATGCAAGTGATAACATGACCACTTTGAACCTCAATTAAAATTTATGACTTAACTTAGTAGCTTCATGAATATGGAACTGGATAGCTATCTAAAGAGATCAGCTGGATTTTCTGAAAATTGTCAGACATTTCACCAGGTCACGAAATGTGGCTCTTAACTTTTATGAATAAAAGTAATTAAACAACCCCTCCACAAATGTGCTAGAAATAATTAGGTATTAACTAATTTCTTGCACTGCTATCTGATTTGTTCATTTACTTTTCCATTCAATGCAGTTATTTTAGGAGTTAAACTGTATATTCAGACAATTTCTTTTTGTGTTATAGTTCTGTGATTTGAACCACTTTGTAATTTCAGCAAAGGTACAAACCTATAAACAACCTGAGAGTTCTTCTGTCAAGAGTTTGAAACCACTGTGCAAATTCAAGGAGAGGATGAAGAAAGGACACAGACGATTCAATGCAAGGATTAGAAGACAAAGTCTAGGAAAAAAAATGTTAAGTACTTTGAATAGACAGGAGTAACTTCAAGCAATTTAGAAATGCATTGCTGGGGAATCAGAAGTGTTATTTCAGACAATATCAAAAAGAGAGGCTGCCACAAAAGCTCTGGCAGTTATTTACTTTTATCAGGATTCGCTTGGATTCTGTTTTGTACCAACATTATAACATCACATTAAAAACATTAGTCACACTTTATAGAGGCATTTATGGATAAAATATAGAGATATTATTTTAATTTATGTAGACATTATAGCTAAAAACAAAACCAAAAAAATGCTCAGTTACTAAAGAAGCCCAGTGCAGAGCTGCAAAACTTAAATTTGCATTATAATTTTCAATAAACATGAATTTTTGCATAGGAATAGACTTTGAATCAGTAGCAATTATATTTTATTTTTGCATATTTGAGAAATAGCATAATAAACTTAGATCTTAAAATTTCTGTGAATAACAACTCAAGCTTGTACATTATAGCAGACTAGTAAGAATCATATCAATGACAAATAATTTGGAATCTAGCAATAAACTTACTAGAAAGAGCTTGCTTTTAAAAGAAATAAGCTTGCATTTAAGAGAAATTCTTCTGAGATTCAAGGAGTACCATTGTTGTCAAAGCACTAAATATTTGAAAAAAAAAATATTATCCTTCTTATCATCTACAGATTTGTGCATAAAATTGTTAATAGAATGTATGGTCATATATCTAGTTATAAAGGAAATAAACTTAGATTTTTTATTGCTTTTAATATATCTTTTTCTCTAATTATCTTCCTATAGCAGTAGGAATTTTGTCTACTTTTTGTTGGCATTTCAGGCCCATTTGTATCTCAGGTGGACATTAAGGATATTTTTCCTTTAAAAATGCTTAAGGTTTATAGTGATCATAGCGTCTCCTAAAGTGTACCCATACAGTCCAAGTCAAGAATGTTATAATTACAATTATTTCTTTGTGCATTAGAACCTCCTTTGTTAGCCTGTTCCTCTTGTCTCAGTTTTTAGACATGTCATCTAGAATAGCCCTACTGTGGTTGTGCTCACTGAAGTGGATTTGGGATGCCATATGTTCGTTCATGATGCTTTAGCTCTTAACATTTCATAAAATCCTCTGAGATCAATTTTAAAGATGATATAAGTTTAAAAGTCTTCCACACATTCTTCTTAGAAAGTCTGTTGAGCCAAATAAAATTAAAAGAAAACAAAACAAGATAAATCATGGTTACAAACATGCTCTTCAAAATTCTTTAGGACACCTTACCACCTTAGCATCAAGGGCTTTAATATCCAAAACAGACCATTGGTTTGTCCATTCAGCCCAACAGAAAAACAGTAGATAAAGGCCTGAAGACACGGTGGAGCCTGGCACAGTCAAGGAACAGAAAGAATAACTAGCATAGATTAACCATAAAAGGCAAATCCAATAAGTTTTGAGAACATATTACAAAAGTACGCAGACCCAGATCATGTGGGGCTTTATAAATAAAGACAAGAAGTCTGCAATCTGAGAAGAGATTGGAAGGTTTTAAACCAAGAGATAAACTGGAATAGGAAACGAAACATTTTGAAAATATCACTCCAACTTCTGATAGTAAAGGATGGCAGAAAGGCAAATAATGAAGAAGATAGACAAGTTAAGTGCCTGGTCTCATTTTGGTTAAGGGAGAAATGATGACAGCATGCTCCAAGCTGTGATGAGGGTATTGGAAATGAAGATAATGGATATAATTGAAATGTGATGACTGGTAGTGTTTAAACAGATATTACCAATGAATTCGAAGTTGGGGCCAAAGGAAAAATATTCTGTTAATGTCTTGAGCAGTTGCACACATTCATGTCATTTTTAAGATAGCAATAGCTTGCATAATACTAGAATGATTTTACATGCCTATGACACATTTCAAGTTGAGATGTGAAGTAGGTGGTTGAAAATATTAGTATTATTTCTGCAGAGACCAGGAACAAAGCCATGGATCAGGAATAAATATATTGTTGATATTAAAAGACATGAAATCTTTTATAGAAAATTTAAATATTAAAACTGTAACACGTCTTTTTTTATAAATTTCTTTTTTATTTTATATTATAATAATTTTCTGCACTAATACAGCTATGCAACATATTTTTAAGGGCCTGCTTAACACACAGCCATGTAAATGTGTAAAACTCATCTTTGCCAATCTCTTCTTTTAAAAAAATATAGAAAAATATGTTTTTAAACTATTAAAGCAATAGTCTTGAAAATAATTTTAATTTCTTTCAAATTAACAGATAAAGTTGTCTGTATTTATCATGTACAACATGATGTTTTGAAGTATAACATATATACCTTGTTGAATGGTTAAATGCAAATAATTAACATATGCACTACCTCACATAGTTCTCATTTTTGTGGTAGGAACACTTATTCATCCACTCTCTAAGCATTTTTCAATATTGCAATATATTACCATAATCTGTAGTCACCATTCTGTACAATAGATCTCTTGAACTTGTTCTTCCTATCTAGCTGTAGTTTTGTATCATTTGACCAACAACTCCTTATCCTCATCCCTTCAAGTATCCCAGCCTCTGGCAACCACGATTTTACTCTCTACATCCATGAGATCATTTTTTACAGATTCCATGTATGAATGACATCATGTGTTATTTGTATTTCCGTGCCTGACTTATTTCACTTGACATAATGCTTTCTGGTTCATTCATGTTGTCATAAATAAAAGGATTTTCTTTAGAATAGCTGAACGGTATTCCACTGTGTATGGATAGCACATTTTCTTTAACCATTCATTCATACAAGGACACTTAGGTTGATTCCATATTCTGGCTGTTGTGAATAGTGCTGCAACAAACACTGGAATACAAATATCTCTTTGAGATACTGGTTTTATTTGCTTTAGATATATACCCAGTAATGGGATTGCTGGATCATATGGTTTTAGTTATATTTTTATTTTATTTTTTTAAGGAAACTACATACTGTTTTCATACTGGCTGCACCAATTTACATTTCCACCAACGATGTTCAAGGGTTCCCTTTTCTCTATATCCTCACCAACATTTGTTATAATTTGTCTTTTGACATTAGCCATTCTAACAAGAGTGAGGTGATGTCTTATTGTGGTTTTGATTTGCATTTCACTGATAATTAGTGATGCCGAATACTTCCCACATGCCTTTCAGTCATTTCTATGTCTTATTTTTAGAAATGTATATTCAGGTCTTTTGTGTATTTTTAAATTGGGTTATTTGTTTTTTGATATTGAGTTCTTTGGTTTCCTTATATATATTTTGGACATTAACCTCTTATCAGACATATAATTTGCCAATATTTTCTCCATTTTTGTAGACTCTTCCTTCACTCTGTTGATTGTTTTCTTTACAATGGAAAGCTTCTTAGTTTGATGTAATTCCATTTGTCCATTTTTGCTTTTGTTTCCTGTGATTTTGAGGTCATATTAAACAAACAAACAAAAACATTGCCCAGACTCATGTCATGGAGCTCTTCTTCTATGTTTTCTTCTAGTAGTTTCATAGTTTAGGTCTTACCTTTAACTTTTTAATCTATTTTGAGTCGGTTTTGTATATGGTTGAGATAAGGATCTAATTTTATTATTCTGCATATTGATACCCAGTTGTCCCAATACCATTTATTGATGAGACATCCTTTTTCCATTGTGTGTTCTTGGCACTTCTGTCAATTGACCACACATGTGGATTTATTCCTGGGTTCTTCTTTTCTATTTTATTCCTCAATATGTCTTTTTTTTTTTTT
>NW_016107420.1:3902652-3918148 GCF_001604975.1 Cebus imitator | reverse complement strand
TACTGCAAACTCCACCTCCCTGGCTCAAGTGATTCTCCTGCCTCAGTGTCCCAAGTAGCTGGATTACAGGCATGTGCCACCACACCTGGCTATTTTTGCATTTTTAGTAAAGATGGGATTTCAACATGTTGGTCAGGCTGGTCTTAAACTCCTGACTTCAGGTGATCCACCTGTCTCAGCTTCCCAAACTGCTGGGATTACAGGCGTGAGCCACCACTCCCAGGCAATAAGTACCATGCCAGTACCATGCTGTTTCATTTACCACAGCTTTGTAGTCTATTTTGAAGTCACGTAGTATAATCTTTCTATCTTTCTTGTTTTTGCTCAAGATTCTTTTGGCTATTCAGATTGTTTGTGTTTCCATAAGAATTTTAAAATTTGTTTTTCCCTTTTTGTAAAGAATGTCATTGGTATTTTGATAGGGATTACATTGTCTTCAGTAGTATGGGCATTTTACAACATTAATTCTTCCAGTCCATGAACACAGGATACCTTTCCATTTATTTGTGTCATCTTCAATTTCCTTCATCAGTGTTTCATGGTTTTCAGTTTAGAGATCATTTACTGCCTGGTTATATTTATTTCTAAATATTTTAATTTATATATATATATATATATATATATATATATATATATATATTTATAGGCTAAATTCCCAGTTAATAGAATTCATCAAATTGGTATGCAAAGTTTATGAAAAGGAGGCAAAGTCTAAGAAATCTATATATTTATTTCTAAATATTTTAATTTATATATATATATATATATATATATATATATATACTGGAATAATTTTATTGGTTTATCTTTCAGATATTTTACTGTTAGCATATAGAAATGTTATTGAGTTTTTTAATGTGTTAATTTTGAATCCTGTGAGTTTACTGAATTCTTTTCCTTAGTTCTAACATTTTTTTGGTGGAGTCTTCGGGATTTTCTACATAAAAGATCATGTTGTCTGCATACCAGGACAATTTGACTTCTTTCTTTCTAATTTGGAGGTCTTTTTTTTTTTCTATTGTCTAATTGCTCTGTCTAGGACTTCCAGTGCTATATAAAAATAGCTTTAAAGCCAAATTTTGCTCAGAGTCTGGTTAATTTTTTTAGGTGATTTTTGTATATCATATATTACTTTGTCTAAATTAAAGCCAACAAACAAACAAACAAACAAAGATCAATGATAATTTGTGATAAAATATTTTTGTTTCCTTAATCCTCTTAGTTTCACCCAGCTCTGTGTAACCTGAAGAAAATAGTGTCAAGATCCAGTCTTACATTCTCTCTTCTAGATGACAAAATAATCTAAATCTTAAATAGAACATTCATTTTAAAAGTGGTTTTGAACATTTGCACAGGTCTTGTGTCCTTTGTAGTCTAGATGACACATGCTACTTTTGGCTGATTTTGAAATAACAAATAGGGCTGTCCCAACATGTTTTTATAAGATTTTTTTTTAATCGCACTGATTTACTCTTTTAATTTGATCTCTTAATCTGTTTAGTTTCAAAATATAGGATTATCAATGTCATAGATACAATAATGGAAGAAAATGAAAATGCATTATGCCATAAATATTATGAATATGCTATTTGAGTAAATATGCTTTTGGCTAAGATTCATATAATGTAAGCAATTCCTGAAGGGCTTTATGTATCTCTCAGCCTCATTCCTTCCCCATTTTCTTACATTTAAAACAAAAAATCTTCTTAAATTTTAAATAATTAAAAGTGCAAATATTAAGTGATAGCCTTTAAGTAACATCAATTTGCACTTTAGAATTTTTTTAAACTACTCTTTGGTTTCTATTAACTTGAGATCAGCCACACACCCTCATGGTAGCTTACCCTCTCTCCCCTCATCTTTTCCTTCTCCTCTCTCCCCTTAATTTCTTTGTATTCTTTGTGTATTTTCCTAAAAAATATGAACAGGTAGGTTCATAGAGAGGAAGAGTGCACATAAAATATGTCTGTTTATGTGGGGAAGCTTTGCTGTGGTAAAATTTATAATAAAAATACCATCCGAAACTTTAGTCCTTGTTCTGCAAACACCCTGATAAAGACAGCATCATCAACTTCTAGTGGTTCCCTGAGTTGGACAATTGTATTGTAAGCTTTGGCACATGTTCTAGAATCTCCCTTCCTTTATGGTCTTGGGTTAGCAGTGGACAAAGTACACATTACCCAAATTTTGGAGGCAAAAGTAATACAACAGTCATAAATCTCTAATGGTGTTTAGATAGGTACAGTGAAAGACACAGAAGTGTCCAGAGGGTTGAAGCTTGTCCTGACTTTTCTCTGTGTTACCTCCAGGCCTTCTTTCTGACTGTCAGCCTCACTGACCACAGCCACCTCTGTCTCACACGGCTGTGGGCCCACAGGACCAAGAGGCATATAGAGGCAACGCTTTCCATAGACTTTGCTGCCAACTTGGGTGGTCTTTGCCTCACTTCCCAGATTTCCCTATGAGATTTCACTTAACCACATGGCCTTCAGAAGGTTGATTTTAACTCTTCTCTGATTGTCTAATTCCCTGTCCAGACCCATTTCCTTTCATAGTAGTCTCACTTCTATTATAAAACTTATTTTATAGTAACTCTAAGGGTCTACTTCTCTGAATGAGACATTCACAGAAGTCAAATTTTTTCCTTTTTTAAACTTACTAAGTTTTAGCTGGGCATGTAGTTCCTTGCTGGAGACTGCATTTCATAGTGTCACTTACAACTATGTACTGCAACTAATTTTTTTTTTTTTTTGCTTTTTGCTATAAGCAACAATATATGCAATTACCTTCTTATTTTCTTAAATTAAAATTGACTTGAACTACACATTCTCCTCCTTCTGTCCAATGGGATAGATTTTTTTGTCATATGTAAAAGAGGACTGTTCTGTTTTTTAAAATATATATATATATATAATTGCACTTCAGGTTCTGGGGTACATGTGCAGATCATGCAGGATTGTTGCATAGGTACATACATGGCAAGGTGGTCTGCTCCCTCCATACCCCATCACCTATATCTGACATTTCTCACCATGTTATCCCTCCCCAACATCCCTAATCCCCGCTGTCCCCCCCTTAGTACCCCCCAGCATACCTCAGTGTGTGATGCTCCCCTCCATGTGTCCATGTGTTCCCATTGTTCAACGCCCGCCTATGAGTGAGAACATGTGGAGTTTGATTTTCTGTTCTTGTGTCAGTTTGCTGAGAATGATGGTTTCCAGATTCATCCATGTCCCTACAAAGGACACAAATTCGTCATTTTTTATGACTTCATAGTATACTATGGTGTATATGTGCCACATTTTCCTAGTCCAATGCATCATTGATGGGCATTTGGGTTGATTCCAGGTCTTTTCTATTGTAAACGGTGCCTCAATGAACATACATGTGCATGTGTCTTTATAATAGAACAATTTATATTCCTTTGGATATATACTCAGTAATGGGATTGCTGGGTCAAATGGAATTTCTATTTCTAGACCTTTGAGGAATCACCACACTGTCTTCCACAATGGTTGAACTAATTTGTACTCCCACCAACAGTGTGAAAGTGTTCCTATTTCTCCACATCCTCTCCAGCACCTGTTGTCTCCAGATTTTTTAATGATGGCCATTCTAACTGGCATGAGATGGTACCTCAATGTGGTTTTGATTTTCATTTCTCTAATGACCAGTGATGATTAGCATTTTTCCATATGCTTGTTGGCCTCGTATGTCTTCTTTCAAAAGTGTCTGTTCATATCTGTCACCCACTTTTGAATGGGATTGTTTTTTTCTTGTAAATCTTTTTTAGTTCTTTGTAGCTTCTGGATGTTAGCCCTTTGTCAGATGGGTAGATTGCAAAAATTTTTTCCCTTGAAAAATTTTTTCTCTTGATTGCTGGTTCACTCTAATGATTGTTTCTTTTGCTGTGCAGAAGCTCTGCAGTTTAATTAGATCCCAATTGCCTATTTTGACTTTTGTTGCCAATGCTTTTGGTGTTTTAGTCATGAAGTCCTTGCCTATGCCTGTGTCCTGAATGGTTTTGCCTAGTTTATCTTCTAGGGTTTTTATGATGTTAGGTCTTATGTTTAGATCTTTAATCCATCTGGAGTTAATTTTAGTGTAAGGTGTCAGGAAGTGGTCCAGTGTCTGCTTTCTGCACATGGCTAGCCAGTTTTCCCAAACCCATTTATTAAACAGGGAATTCTTTCCTCGTTGCTTGTTTTTGTCAGTTTTTTTGAAGATCAGATGGTTGTAGAAGTATGGTGTTGCCTCCAAGGCCTCTGTTCTGTTCCATTGGCCTACATATCTGTTTTGGTACTGGTACCATGCTGTTTTGATTACTGTGGCCTGGTGGTATAGTTTGAAGTCAGGTAGTGTGATGCTTCCAGCTTTATTCTTTTTGCTTAGGATTGTCTTGGCTATGTGGGCTCTCTTTTGGTTCCATATGAAGTTTAAGGTTTTTTTTTCCCAGTTCTGTGAAGAAGGTCATTGGTAGCTTGATGGGGATAGAGCTGAATCTCTAATTACTCTGGGTAGTATGGTTTTTTTGACAATATTGATTCTTCCTAACCGTGAGCATGAAATATTTTTCCATCTGTTTGTGTCCTCTCTCATTTCCTTCAGCAGTGGTTTGTAGTTCTCCTTAAAGAGGTCCTTTACATCCTTTGTTAGTTGTATTCCTAGGTATGTTATTTGCTTTGCAGCAATTGTGAATGGCAGTTTGCTCTTGATTTGGCTCTCTTTTAGTCTGTTATTGGTGTATAGGAATGCTTGTGATTTCCGCACATCAATTTTGTATCTTGGACTTTGCTGAAGTTGCTTATCAGTTTCAGGAGATTTTGGGCTTAGACAATGGGGTCCTCTAAATTTACAATCATGTTGTCTGCAAATAGAAACAATTTGACTTCCTCCTTTCCTAATTGAATAACCTTTATTTCTTTTTCTTGCCTGATTGCTTTGGCTAGAAACAGTGGGAGACTTTAACACTCCGCTGCCAATATTAGATGAGGATTGTTCTTAATGGGTAGGAAAATTAGAAAGAGTGTACTCAGATTTTTGAATGGTCTTTGAAGTCAAGCTCTCCTGCCAACCTGGATCTCTCACTTCTAGCATGTTATGTGAGCATGTAAAAAACTCTGTCATATTTAAGTTACTACAAATTATCTTAGCTAAAGAAAGCCATATATTGAATATTGCAGGCAATATTACGAAACCCTTGTGATTTTTGAAGCTTTTCTATGGAGTCCTTCAATACACTGTGTTGCTACTTTCCCCCACACTTCTACTTAAGTACACACACACATACACACACACACACACACACACACACACACACACACACACACACTTGCTTAGAGGCAAACCCATACACATACCAAGTGTAAAGTAACAAGGTATAAGATGGCAGATAGAGGCCAAGGTCATATTAGAACCAGGTAGGCATGAAGCAGACACTTGCCTCAGGGCTTTTGCTGGTAGTGTTCAATGAAACAAGCTACTTGACCAAGATCTATGTTTCTCTAGGAAACCCCACTTGCATAGAATTTCCTTGATCATTCTGGAGTTAGGTTGGTATTATATAAGTATTTTTAAAATATTGTACTGTTAGTAAGCATGCATTGCATTCATAACTCTGTTTTTATAATCTTGGTTATGCAAATACTTATTGTTCATTTCTATTTGGTTTAAAGTTTAGAAGAACCACCTGACTGTAAAGAAGAAAGAATGTCAATTCAAGTCTGAGTTGAGGCCAACTTTCACAAGTGACAAACTTGCTGGCAGCAAATTTAGCAACAGAAAGTACATCCTAGAGCATGAAAGATCTGCCACATCTATCTTTAGTATGAACACCCAGTGTCTGTACTATCTATAGATATAGTAGTGGGAGAAAATGTAACAAAGGATGTGATCTCAAAATACAAAGAATGGGGTGTTGTGGAAAATCATGAGCTACACCAAATAAATATTTGGCAATATGTAGTTTTACAGGTTGAAGTAATGTGCAAAAATCTGTAGAAGTAATAATAAATTGTAAAATGTAAAATGGTTGAATAAAGTATGCCTGTTTATCGTAGGAAAGCCATGTGCAACATAGAATTGATGCTTGTAAAGAGACAAGAATAAGATAAGACAGTGAAACAGGTCCACAAGCCTGAGACAAAATATATTCCAGATTAAGTAGACTTGAAACACTAGAATGCGCTAAGTGATTAAAATAATTAAAATGGAGCAATTGAGATATAAAGATGAAGGTGAATGCTTCTAGCGAAAGCATCGTCTCATTCATTCTCCCAGTCAAGGATGCATAGCAGTCTCTGTCCTGAGAAAAAAGGAGCTAGATGCCAAGCTTTCACCCAGGGCTGCCTAGCAACTAGCTCTTCTAGGGAGGGCAGTGCATAAGTTAATCTCTTTGGTAAGCATTTGCAGCTATTAATTTAATTAGCAAAGGCAGTGTAGCATGAATCATTCTGGTGCAATAGCAAAATATTAATGAAGATTTGAAATTCTAACTTCAAATAGGCACATTGAAGACTGTTCCTAAGTCAGGATGGGATAGGAGAAACTTATTAAAAAAAAGAAGAGTAATACAGAAAAATTTCTTTTTTGCAATAAGGTTCTATAGGATTTCTTGAAGAGCCTACAACTTAGATTTTCTTTCTCAATTCACTTTGAAAGTAGAGACTGAAAGAGTTTTATCTAACACTAAAATTCTATGAATCATGAATACCTGCTCAATATCCCAGTTT
Source organism: Cebus imitator (assembly GCF_001604975.1). Lineage (NCBI taxonomy): Eukaryota > Metazoa > Chordata > Mammalia > Primates > Cebidae > Cebus > Cebus imitator. The sequence goes on along the minus strand of NW_016107420.1, from coordinate 3,911,417 downwards.
TAATTGTACTATTCCTTAGAAAATCCACGGATTTGCCAACATAACTGTCTTCAAGGCAAATTGTATTGGGTACCTTTCAAAGGCTATTAATGCTTCTCTTGTTAGTGAGTTAGAAGGAAAATTGTTCAGTGATAACAAGAAATGTTGTATGGCTTTGACTCAGAGGCTGAGCGTTCCATCCCCACAGGGCTCCTGCCCACACCTCTCCATTTCAACTTAATAAAAGACAGTTGTATTTTAGATGTTTCAGGAAGTCAAGTTCCACCAAAGGCAGATCACCTAGCATTTTATGTACTTTTGAACAACTTTTCCTCTGGCAAAATGCTTTAATGGAGTACCAGATCTTGACATTGAAAATAACACTGTGTGATAAAGCCTCAATGTTGTTTCAAGCTTTAACGAAGATACACTGGGAAAAAATTATAAACTCCCAAGTACTTGCTTTGTTCCTCTTTTATTCTTTTCTGATAGAAGAATGAAATTCAACCATATTCTGGTTTCTGCAAAGTAAAACAGTAATTTTCTCATTTTTTCCTGGTTACTGCTGTGAAAATGATGCCTTTTTATTTTATAAGAGAATCTGAAGTTAGAAATTAGTTCTGTAGGATATTTGTGAACTGATTATCCACGAAGTCAAAGATGTTAAATGCCTGGCAAAAAACTGTAAGTCAAAACAAAGGGGAAAACAACCATTACAGTAGCTCAGATGGTTATTTAAAATCATAAAGTCAATGCGTAACCTATGAAATCTAACTTTTCCATGGACGGCTATGAAATGTGTATCTGTGTTTTTGCATGTGTATATGTGTGTCTGTCATAATTTCTAATTCTTCAAATATGTTTAAATAGGACACATACTTATAAAAATAAAGTTATTTAACTAGAACTAACGCATCTGTCTTCAAATATTTACTTAACCATACTGAAGAAAAGACATGAAAACATAGAGTTAAACAACCCAATGTTTCTTAGGCACTTGTTTGGCTAAAAGAACAATAAAATTAACTCTTTTTTTTTTTTAATTATGAAGCCAAAATAAAATTCTTACCTAGAGATGGCTGGGTCAGACTATTAATATATTAGTTCTCAAAGTGTTTCTTAGACCAAAAGTATCGGTATCACCTAGGAAATAGTTAAAATGCAAATTATTAGGCCCTTCTCCATACTTAAGGCATCAGAAACCCTGGGATTAGGACTTACCTAGTAAATTGTGCTTGAAGAAGCTCTCCAGGTGATTCTGACACATGTTAAATTTGGAGAAGCACAGCTTTTTATTTGTCATGTAATATATAACATTCATCATGGCAATAACATTTTCTTTTCTTCAATTTCCTGGTGACTATCATAAATATAATAACATTGTTACTTTATATAAATTTTATTTAAAATATATATATTAAAATACTGTTCTTATTTTATTTTTCTATTAGTGAGATTTTTAAAAATTTATTACATTTCCACATATTCACAAGATACAATTTTTAAAAAGTAAGGAAAAGGGACAGAGGAACTGACACTTAGATATAACCTACAAACAACATTTTATTAAAATACTTTTAATTTATAGACTATGTGTCTATAAATCTACATGTATAATCATGATCCATGGTGCTTTGGATGGAAGAAAGCTTTTATTTTATTTCTTTTGCCAAAATATGAATTACGTATTATTTCAGTGAACTTTTGCTGGGTTATGTGTAAACTGGACAAATATCAAAGTCTCAGTGGCAGACAACATACAAATTGTTGTGGTTGTTGTTCCTTGTATTACATCAGCAGTTCAGGGTCTTTTTTGCTGGCCTGAATTCCACGAATATCCTTATGTTAGGACCGAGGCTGAAGAATCTGCCCCTGTCTGTCAAAGGTAGACATACAAATGGATCCACAAAACCCATGTAAAGATTTGCTCAGGATTGGCACACACCACATACAATCCCATTCTACTGACCATAGCAAGTCTCAAGAGCACAGCTGACAAGAGAACCAGAATGAACCCTGCCTTATGGAATAGCACAGCAAGCCACAGGACAGGAGCTGAAAACATAAGACCCTTAGCAGGAAAAAAATTGGTTCTTGGGAACAACAAAATTTGCCACAAGTATTCTTTCTCTTCGTTCTTTTCTGGTACATCTAATGTCATCATTGTCTTTGTACTTCTGTTGTTATACAAACATCATTTCGGTTTCCTTACCACACTGTTTTCCTCTCTTGAGGACTTCCACTCAAACTACTTCCAGAGACTGAATTGCTTTCTCCTCTTCTTCACCATCAAATCACTGCTGTCTTCTTCCAGACCACACCTATCTCAAGGTGGCTTCATATCTTCCAGCCATATGTTTTAGACTTTACTTGCATTTTGTGGCTATTACAATTAGTAAGTCATGATTTCAATTCCAATTATAATGGATAGTGATTACATATTTAATGCTTTCTTCTAAAAGTAGTTTCTAAGTTTCATAGAGAAAGGAACGTGGATGATATTTCTTGCTATTGTGTCTCTAAACGAGGTGTGGATAAAATAATAGCTCCATAAATATTAACTAAAACACTGAATTTTTCAAATTCTTATCTTTGCAATATTTTTATTTCTTCTTGCTCGTTATGACTGAGGAGATATGTAACACATTTAATTCATTCATTACGCTTTTAACTTTAAATAACACAACTGTATCCATGTTTATCAATTTATTAACTTCACATCAGAAGTAAAAAGTTTTATTACTTATATAAAAACAAAAGAAGTTGTGCTTTACACATGCTCCTCCAATTATCTTTCCAGATGTTTGTGGTCTGTTTTGTGATGTTTGTCTTAATGCACTTTTGTTATTTTTATTTCATGGTCTTTTATGAAAGACTTTCAAAAATCTGCATTCTGTATTGTACATATAGTTACTAAATATTTTGGACTTAGTTCTTTGTTTGCAGAGACTGAATACCTGCTGTTTGTCTTTTATAGCACATGTCCCTATTTGTGTCTTCTTTATTTTGGAGTATTTCCAGGTTACTACTGAGTTACAATAATAAATAGAGCTTATGGGAAGGGTATATACAGAATTCCTGAGTCCTCAAATTCATAAAAATGTCCTTATGTTAATTATACAATTGAATTATAATATTGTTGGGTGTAGAGTAACTTTGAAATATTATTTTTCATCCAAATTATTGATACATGTTATCTTTTTTTTTAGTTGGTTGTTGTTAAAATGCTTTTTATCTCTGGGGCTAATGCAGAGGTCTTTATTTAAAATCTCAGCCCTTCTGAAGTCTGCCGGGTTGCTATCGGGTGAATTCCTGGGACTTACATTTGACCCAAAGCCTCCCTTTCATGCCATATATGAGTTACAAGTTATTTATAATTGCTCTTAGGAAAAGCTCAGAATCTTCAACACAGCCTACACATGATGGGATCCCACTAGATTCTCCTCAAATCTGCCGTGAGCAAACATAAACATCTCTGTCCCTAGTTGCTTAAACAACAGGAGATATATTACTTTTAACCAAAAGATTTCTATAACAGGAATACTGTTTTCATCAGGCCAAACTAAGGTCTAAGAATTTCAATAAGATAGAAAGTCCCTAAACTAATACTGCCTCATTTCTTACTACCACTCTTTCAACATTGGTCTGGGCACAACTGTCAGTGTCCAAGATAGAAAGGAAATCAAAGGTGGTTGTTCTGCTGTCAAGGTGCCGTGTGAATCAAATCCTAACCCCAGTGGCTCCAACTAATCTTTTTCATGTGTTAATTTTATACTTTCTCTAAATCTAGAGGCTTACACTCAAAAATGCTCCTCTCTTTCTAACCATTGTGCTGTCTGGGATGTTGCTGACATCACTTCGGTAACTGGCAGGCAAGAAGCAGTAAAACTATCTAAGGACTGGGTTCACAGAGCTTCAGGAAGTTTGGGATTGGCTGCTAATATTTCAGCGTTAGTTAATGTCACCATTTGTAATGGGAACCAGAAGCATAGCAAGATTTTGAGATGCCATGTATCATAAAAGAATAGAGAGGCTAGAAAAATGAAAATATAGTCCTGCTTCTTACATCTACTGAAATAATATCCCTCTACACTTTCTTATTTTAAAGCAAATTTAGTATATACTAATATCCTTTACTTATATTTCTATAGTGATTGACACAAATTTAGTTTTGCATTGTCACAGACAAGGCAAGGAGTTAGTTTTTCCATCAATGGATGTAGACTACTTTTCCATTATAAGTTTAAATCTGGAAGAAAATATTGTTTCTCTGGGTGCCAAGGTGCATTGCTAGGGCTAAATCCCAGGTAGTGTGGTGTCTTTGACATTCATTAACATGAATATTGTGTATGTATGCATGTATATGTATATTTATATATATGTGAACCTTTGTGTTAATGCAAATAACTTTGTCAAATAAGTATTAAAAAGCTTCGCTTAAAATGGCTAAAGTAAGGACATTTTAATCTCACAGAGCCCACAGTCTAGAAATAAGGTAGGTATAAGCTCCAGCTCCATTAAGCCTGTCTTCCAACTCACTGCCCTCATTGGTGTGCACTTTGTTTCATTTTGTTTTATTTCCTCAGACTGCCTTTTCTCATAGTCGTAAGATGGTTGTTAGCAGTAAACAAGGGAATTAGCTTCCTGGTTCATTTCTAGTACAAGTAAAAGAAAATTCTGTCCCAGAAACAATAGAATATAACATTATTTCATTCAGTCTCATTGGTCCAAATTAGGTGAAGTACCCATATCAGTAACCATCATCAGAAAGTAATATGCATAGATTGATGTAAGAAAAGATTCCCTAACCAATTTCTGACAAAAGAGCTAATAAGACATCTATGATTGATATGAACTAATATAGGCCCACTCCTTGTGTTGGGTTAAGGATCAGCTTCTACTGAGTCACATGGGCTACTTGGGAGCTGGTGGCTTCTGAAGAAAACTGAGATTTCAGGAAAGATTGATCACTATAAAAGCAATAGACAAAGTCTCCTTAAGAGAAAAACCTATGTCTCATTTGAAAGAGTTCTGAGAACAGCTAGATGAGAAGTGGATGATGAGGTTTTTTTCTAATATCTGATAGAATATTGGTTAGTATGTACCTAAGAAAGCCTCTGTAATGGCACAGCTCTGACTTCTAAATTTAAAACCATTTCTCACTTGCTTGGTTGAGTTTGGCCACATTACTTTTCTGTAAAATGGAGAAATGATATTACTTACCAAACAGGAATTTATTTTTCTTTCTTTAATTGCTTAAATAAAATAATTCATGGGCCTGGCAATAAATGTTGACTTTATTTTTGTTGTCATTAATTTTTCTTAAAATTTAGAAATGTCATTTGAATAAGTTGTTTCCTGATCGTATTCCATTAAATTTCCTACAATATTTTAACCAACTCCTTAGGTAGTTTGGCTCCTTCCTCATTGTAGGAAATACATTTTTCCTCTTCTATTTTCAATTTGAAATATTTTTTTATGTTGTATTTTCCCTATTCTCTTCTTCAGTGACTTAATCATCTCTCTGCATTGTATTCTATAATATGACTTCCACATCTGTCATTTTGTTTCTCATCATTCATCTTTTTGTTATTTTCATTTGCATTACTGTGATTTTCTTAGGCCTATTCTGCACATAACTGATTTGGTTTTGTGTGTGGTCAATTTTAATCCTCACTGTTTCTAATATGTTGTTTGGTTGAGAGATAATATTGTTTTGTTTTTTCATTTTTTTTCTGACAGCTTCTTTTACATTTTCTTCTGTTGTTTTAGCACCTCACTTTTGAAAACTCATTTCATTAAATTAATATTTTTTTAATTATTATTTCTTGACAAAGTTAAGAAGTTGGCTATGCTTGTTTTGGATTTGGATGGTTAATCAATTTCCAAAATGGGCTCTTTATCCGTTTTTTTCCTTTTTTTTTTTTTTTNTTTTTTTTTTTTGTTTTCAGACAGGATCTTGCTCTGGCACCCAGGCTAGAGTGCAGTGGCATAGTCATGGCTTATTGGTTCAAGTGATCCTCCCACCTCACCACACCTAGTTAATTTTTGTATTTTATTTTTTTGGTAGCAACAGAGTTTTGCCACATTGCCCAAAATGATCTCTAACTCCTGAATTCAAACAATCCACCTGCCTTGGCTTCCCAAAGTGCTAGCATTACAGGAATGAGTCAATGTCCCCTGACTGTATTTTTTATATGAAGCTCTTATTTGTATTTATATATTATTCTATATTCCCTATCAAATTAGTCTTACTTGTTTTCTCCTTGCATGTTTATTTTTGACTGATGATAGTATGGCTCTTTTGGTTTCTAGATAGTGTAAGTGAATTATCTATGGACTTGTTTAGGTGGATGAATTTTAAAATTTGGTCTTCAACTTGAAAGCTTGAAGACCAGATGTACTTAGCTGTTATTTTCTTTTTTCTCAATTCTGCACCAGGAAGTACCCTATCTAATTTGATGAATATCTGTCTTGTTATCTTTTTCTGTAACACAAAATTCAAGATCACCCAGTCAGCTATGAGCACTTTGGGAAGCCAAGGTGGGTGGGTTGCCCGAGTCCAGGAGTTAGAGACCATTTTGGGTATCGTGGTAAAACCCCTTCTCTACCAAAAAAATAAAATACAAAACTAGAAAACCTAGAGAAAATGGAAAAAAAAATCCTAGAAACATACAAGTCCCCAAGATTGAACTAGGAAGAAATAAAAATTCTGAACAGTCCAATAACACGTAATTAAATTGAATCAGAAAAATAAAACCACCACCAACAAAAAAGCCCAGAATGAGATATATTCAGAGCAAAATTGAACTACTGTGACAAAGAAGGGCTAATACTAATGTTAAGTAAACTATACCAAAAATCAAAGAGGAGGGATTCCTCCCTAACTCATTCTATGAAACCAGTATCCCTCTGATGCCAAAATGAGACAAGGACACAATCATAAAAGAAAACTACAGGCCAGTATTTCTGATTAACATAGATACAAATATCCTCAAAAAACATTAGCGAACTGAATTCAATAACACATCAAACAGATAATGCATCATGATCAGGTGGGTTTTATACTAGGGAAGGAAGAATGGTTCAACATATGCAAATCAGTAAATGTGAATCACCACATAAACAAAATGAAAAACAAAAAACATATAATCTCAATTGATGCAATAAAAGCATTCAATAAAATCTAACATCTCTTCATAATAAAATCCTTAACAATTAGGCATTGAAAGAACATATCTTAAAATAATAAGCCGTATATGTAAGACAACCCCACAGCCAACATCATACTGAATGGGGAAGAGTTGAAAGCTTTCCATCTAAGAACTGGAACAAGGCAAGGATGCCCATTCTCACCACTCCTATTCAACATGGAACATAGCACTGGAAGTCCTAACCAGAGCAATCAGGCAAGAGAAACAATTAAAAGGCATCCTAAATGGAAAAAGGAAGTCAGTTATCTCTGTTTACTGATAACATTGATCTTATACTTGGAAAACTCTAAGACGTCTCCAAAAGATGTCTAGACTTAATAAGTGACTTCAGTAAAGTTTCAGGATACAAAACCAATGTACAAAAATCAAAAGCATTTCAATACATTTAAAGAGATCTCTTTAAAGAGATCTTTTCACACTTATGAAAGAAATCACAGATAGCACAAATAGAATAACATTGCATCTTCATGGATTGGAAGAGTCAATATTGTTAAAATGACTATACTTCTCAAAGCAGTATAAAGATACATCACAATTTCTATCAAATTAGAAATGTCATTTTTCATAGAATTAGGAAAAACAATCCAAAAATGTACACAGAACCAAAAAAAGAGCTTGAATAATCATAACCAAAGAAATCCTAAGCAAAAAGAAAAAAACTGGTGGCATCACATTTTTCACCTCAAATTACACTATAAGGCTAGGGTAACTAAAAACAGCATGATACTGCTACAAAAATAGACACATAGATTAATGGAATTGAATAGATAATACAGAAATAAAGCTACATTCCTACAACCAACTGATGATCAACAAAACTTAAAAATATGTAAATATTGAAAATATAAAAATATTGAAAAGAACATGCTATTTAATGAATTGTGCTGAGAAAATTGAATTGCTGTATGTACAAAAATGAAAGTAATTTCACCATATACAAAAATGAATTCGAGATGTATTAAAGACTTAAATATTAAGACCTGAAGCTATAAAAATCTTAGAAGAAAACCTAGGAAAAACTCTTGTGGACATCAGCCTTCACGAAGAATTTATGACTAAGAACTCAAAAGCAAATGCAATAGAGATGAAAATAGACAAGTGGAGCTTACTTAAACTAAAAAGTTTCTGCACAGCAAAAGATATAATTAAGAGTAAACAGACAACTTACAAAATGTAAGAAAATATTTGCAAACTGTGTATCCCAAAAAGACCTAATATCCAGAATCCGTAAGAAACTCAAATGGCTCAACAAGAAAAAAAGAAATAAACCCATTAAAAGTGGACAAAGGCTGGGCTCGGCAACTCACACCTGTGATCCCAGCACTTTGGGAGGTCCAGTGGGCAGATCACAAAGTTAAGAGTTCAAGACCACCCTGGCCAATGTGGTGAAACCCCATCTCTACTGAAAATACAAAAAATTAGCCAGGCACAGTGGCACACTCCTGTAATCCAAGATACTTGGGAGGCTGAGGCAGAATAATTGCTTGAACCCGGGAGGCGGAGGTTGCAGTGAGCCAAGATTACACCACTGCACTCCAGCCTCAGGGACAGAGTGAAATTCCATCTCAAAAA
>NW_016107420.1:3872855-3902632 GCF_001604975.1 Cebus imitator | reverse complement strand
AAAAAAAAAAAAAAAGGAGGGAAAGAACATGAGCAGACATTTCTAAGAAGAAGACACATAGGCAGCAAACACATGACAAAATGCTCCACATGACTAATAATCAGAAAAATGCAAATTAAAACCACATTGAGGTATCATTTTATGCCAGTCAGAATGGCTATTATTAAAAAGTAAAAAAATAACAGATATTGGTGAGGATACAGAGAAAAGAGAACACTTATTCTATTGGTGGGAATGTAAATAAGTAGAACCTCTAGTTGGAGATTTCTCAAAGAACTAAAAATGGAACTACAATTTGACCCAGCAATCCTGTTACTAGGTTATCTATTTAAAGGAAAATAAATTGTTAAATCAAAAAGACAAATGTACTTGTATGCTTACTGCTGCACTTCTCACAATAGAAAAGTCATGGACTCGATCTAAGTGTTCATCAGCACGTGATTAGATAAAGAAAATGTGTGTGTGTGTGTATATATATGCCCGGGAATACTACTGTATATACACACACACACACACACACACATATATATATATATGTGTGTGTGTGTGTGTATATATACCCAGGATATATATGTACGTATATAATATGTGTGTGTGTGTGTGTGTGTGTATGTGTGTGTGTGTGTCCTGGAATACTACTCAGCCATAAAAAAGAATGAAATCATGTCTTTTGCAACATGAATGGAGCTGGAGGTCCTTCTTCCAAGAAAAGTAACTCAGAAACAGAAAATTGAGTACTACATGTTCTCACTTATAAGTGGGAGCTAAACAGTGGGTACACGTGGACATATAGTGGAAAATATCAAATAACAGACACGAGGACTTCAAAAGGGAGGTGGGTGGGAGGGGGTGGAGGGCTGACAAATTCCTTATTGGGTCAACGTTCACTATCAGGTGATAGGGACAGTAGAGGCCCGAACCTCACCATTATGCAATAGATCCATGTAATAGACCTGCACATGTACCCCCTGCATCTATAAAAATTAAAAAAAAATAAATAAAAAGAATGCCAGAAATGGCTCAGTATAGAACTCCAAAAATTTATAACTCCATTTAAACAACAGTTAGGCTATCAAAACTGTCATAGTCAATGTTGGGGGAACTACAGAATACAATAAGTACCAAACAATAACCATGGTGTGCTTAATGCAGAAAAAAGCTACTATTTTGTTAAGAAAATTTTATTACATTATTTCTGGCTTCCTAAAGAACTCCCCATTTCTCAGCTTAGATATGGGCAATTGAGCAGTGGCTCAGATTTCTGCTGTGGCTTCCTAGTGCCATAAGTGTAAATAAAGATCTTGTCTCCACTGGGCGCAGTAGCCCACGCCTGTAACTCCAGCATTTTGGGAGGCTAAGGCAGGCAGATCATGGGGTCAGGAGATCGAGATCATCCTGGCCAACATAGTGAAAACCCGTCTTTATTAAAAATACAAAAATTAGCTGGGTGTGGTGGTACTTGCCTGTAACCCCAGCTACTCAGGAGGCTGAAGCAAGAGAATCACCTGAATTCGAATCCAGGAATTTCCAGTGAGCCGAGATTGCGCCACTGCACTCCAGCCTGGGTGACAGAGTGAGACTCTGGCTCGAAAAAGAAAACAGAAAAATATCTTGTTTCTTTCTCTCTCTCTCCACATACACACACACACACACACACACACACACACACACACACATACACACACACATACTTACATACATATATACTTATGTGTAACTCAATCATTATCGTATAAACTTCTAGTGAATAGACTCATCATGTTGCAAGTGATTATCTTTTAAACAATGTACTAACTTTTATTTTGTGTTTGCTGCTGCCATTTTATCAGTCACCACTACACCTTGGAAATAATTCCCTGCCTTTATTTTATCTTTTGTTGGGACAAAATGGGAAAATGTTGAATTTTAGCTCTTCTCATTCAACTATCAGGATGTTACTCATTCACAGTGGAAATAAAAGGTAGTCTGAAGGACAGTTTATTCTTATTTCATTTTTCCCAAATAATTTATGATTTCATGTATCATATTGATTAGAAACATTCAGAGAAACATAACAGAATACTGATGAACAACAGCTTGAGCAACTGAATTTTATTATTACTTGATAACAGATATTTCAGAGGAGCGCTTGTTAGTATATATGCTAAATGATGTCATGGGTGACACCTCTTCCTTCTCTTGATCTTTCCCTCATGACTAGAAGATGCCATCATAGCTCCAACAGAAAATTACGATGTTTTCTGGTGAAAGTGAATGGCCCAAAATAATATATCCCTAGAAACTAAGCTTTTGTAGTTCACTGGTAAAATACCTAAGCATCTGCCCAATAATAATACAATTAACAAACCTTGTTTACATACAAAGTGTTTCTCCAGTGCATCACCCTTAAATATGAGCTATCAATGAACAGTTGAAAAAAGCTTATAAGAGGAGAAGATTGCTATAAAAACATGAGACTATTTGGTTTTTCCAAACTGCCTGGTAGGTATATGGGGTTCAGTTATTCTTCCTTTACTTATGTATAAATAATACACAAACTTACCAGTATCCATTATTCATTTTACATTGAAACACATGATTAAAAAAAGTTTGATGGTAGTAGGGAGAGGAAGGCCAACATCAAAAATCTTGTTTTCTGTATTAGTAAAACAATGTTTCATGGCTACACTTACTAGGCTGTGAGGCTCTAGGAAGGAATAAGTAGCTTTTGCCTCTTCTGTGCTGGAGGCAAGTGAGGGAGAAGAGAGTTATGACTGGTGTTTCCTGGGCGAAATAACAGTGTTTGCCACAGGGACTCATGTGGATTCCCAGCTTACTTGAAGTCCAAGTTATGAAGTCTCCAACCAAGTGAACCAGACTGCTTAACAGCTCCTGAATCCTCACAGATTTGATTCCAAACATGTCCTCACTAATCTTGTTCCCTTCTCTTCTCCCTACGATATCTCTCACAGCTTTCTCTACCTATAGAAATTGTACTCAATGCTCAAGACCCAGAAGATGTCAAAGAGAAACTTCCACATTAACACATCACCTCCTCCATGAACACTTCCTAATCTTACTCATTACTCTTGGTTAGAATTTTTCTCTTCTTATTTTAAGGTATTGCTGCATTTTTAAAAGTGGCTTTTAACATGTTTTCTGTTCAGATATGCATTAAGGTGATTTCTCTGTGTTTATTATCATTCTCACTAGACTGCAAGCTCTGTAAAGTTGATCTTTTTTTCTGTTTATCTCTTCCAAAGAACATTACGAAGTGCTTGGCACATAGCAAGTGCTCTTTTTTGTTGGTCTCAAAAAAAAGTTGTTCAATTGGATGCATTTTCTCCAGATACTTGATTCATATTTTAAAACACTTCTTTGGGGAGAAATGAAAAAAAATATAGATATGTATTTGTCATTTGTAAGGGTACTATGAACACTTAGGTTAAATTTATCCACTTAGGTACTCTTATTTATATTTTGTTCCTTAAAAAAATGTGAAGAGTAGATGTTTATCCTTGCATAATTTCAAGCACTTCAGTTACTGAAGAAACTATAAGTGGATGATTTACAAAAGGAGATCCCAATTTGATTCATCATTTTTTGTTCAGTCTTAAGGTTGACTGTGCTTTATCAGGTAGGTGGCCTACTGAACAGGGTTTTAGGGTTCCCCACTGACACTGAAGTCGGAGACATTCTGTAATGACTGTGTCTATAGATGATAAATAATGCCAGAATCCACGCTGCCTTTATATGTCTCTTTTGAACACAGACTAACCTTTAAAGCTATAAGTTACAATTTCCCACTGTCTGCTGAGCTGCCAGCAATAGGATGGGTCCCCTGTGTTCAGCTGAACTAACCAAAACTCTAAAGTTCAAAAGAAAGAGATGGGGTTTCTTGCTTTAATGTTGTCTTCTACTTTTCCCTTTCTTCTTTTAAAATCTTATAGTTACATTTTGGAGTTCCGTGGCTTGTTACACATTGCTGAACATTCAATGCCCAGGGTAAGGTAAACACAATCCTTTATAATCCTTCTCCAATCTCTTTTGATTAAATATGTTTCACGACTCTGTCTAAGTGAGTGCAAAGGGGCCAGTAAGCCTGCTTCAGCTTAATTGTTGTTGGCATTCTTTTTCACTTGGGGCCTTAATGGGAAGCTTCTCTTTGACATTTTTTTTTTAGCAGTAAAACTGCCGTGAATTCCCATATACTTTGTAGGAATGTTTCCATTTGTTAGAGAGTCTATATTTTCGCCTCTAAAGTAACTGCATAAAAACAAAATGAAAATCAGTATTAGGAATTCTTTGTGAGAATCACAGGACACCAGATGCCATCATTATAGTTTTTAATTGTTATAGGTTACTTCTAAGAATAAAAGAAGAAATATAGGCTTAAGTATTTTAAGGACACAAAGAATGTATTTATATGTATGTAGATTGGAAAAAGCAAGATTTTAATATGAAAATTTTGTTTTAAAAATTAGATTTATACTATCTAAAGTTTTCACTTTGTTCAAATAATTTGTTGGTTTGTAACATAAATTACTTCTTTATTTGAAAATTTAAAAAATTTTAGCAAAATGGGTTAAGGACCTGAGTCTAATATGTGTGCACTCTACAAAAATAAGAAAATAGTCAAGTGCCATGACTCAGTATTAAACAAAATACATACTTTTTCTAACTCAAGTTCGCGTTGGACTCAGTCAATCAAAAAATATGAGAAGGCCAGAACTTCCGAGATAATTGAAATTGTATTAAGACGTCACTTTAATCTGCTTAACTATAAAGTGTATGAAGTATGGAAGTCTGTAAAACGATTTAGCTTTTTTCTAACATTTTGCTTACAATTCTTACAAACTGTATATATGAATGCTTTTGAAAATTTTAGCACCTGCTCTATTTGAAAGTTTAGGTTAGCTCTTAAAATATCTTCTTATCCATGAACATAATCAAAGCATTAGCTGAATACAATTTTGCTTAGAACAATGATTCAAAGGACTGCTGAATTTTTAAAGAGCTGCTTATACTGACACCTTCTAATTAGGAGCTTCTTTTATCAGAATCCCAAGCAAAGTTGATGTCCTCAACTATTTTTTCCCTGTATACCTAGTTACCTACAATACTCACTTATTGTAGACCTAAATTTTTCATTCTATTTACAAACATTTCTTTAAGAGAGGTTTATGATTAGTTTCTAAAGTATATTTTTTAAAACCATTATTTATATAAATAAAAATAATGGCCTATTATCACCAGTCTATGAAAATACCATTATTAGGGATTTTTTTTAAAAAAACCAAAATGATTTTGTTTCTATTCTCATTTGCCCATGTCAACTCTAACTTTCTAAATTGCTCCTTAGAACAGCTGCTCAGTCCTTTGCTCCGATGGTAACCCTGTCACCCAGGCAAAGTCTTTTGCTGCAGTTCTTTCCTAGTATCATACTACGTTACTAAGTTTCTGTTGGAATTCAGCCAAGCCCTTTCACCCTGCAAACCAGAAGGATCCCAATGTTTAGCAATGAGATTTTTAATGACTTTTTAAAAATACTGCTCTGGGGGTCAAAATAATTTCCAAAACCAGAGAAGTGCTTCTGGTTTTTGCCACTTCATAGAACATAAACTCTCTTCTATTCCCACCTTCTAGTGAACAGAACTGTCAGATGATGGGTCAGCTTTCCTTTAGATTTTCAATGAAAATAACGGTATATACTTTTGTTCTTTCTTTCTTTCTTTCTTTCTTTCTTTCTTTCTTTCTTTGCTGACAACATCCATTTTAGGAAGTTTTTAAAACTATTAATGTTGCATAGCGGCCGCTAAAATTCAAAGGCAACTGATGATACTTTTTGAGATGAGGAAAGAGACAGTTGCTTTCATTAAAGCTTTGACCTTGAGATTTATTTATTCGTAATATCAGACTAGCTAGGAGAAGTCAGTATTGGAAAATGAATTAGAGATACTGGAATGTGTTCAAATAGTGGTGTAATATAGACACTTACCTTCACAGAAAATGATTTATTTTGGCACTTTAAATAATAACCTTTAAATTATGTATTTTATCTTTGAACGGTAATGTAGTGCAAAGACTTTTTTATATTGCAAATAATATTAAAATGTGAAAGGTCTTCATGACAAAGTCAACTCAATTTTTCAGAATGAGTAAATAGATAAACATAGTTATTTTAATTATTAAGGTAAAATTGAAATTACAAGTAAATATGGGTACTATATTAGGGCCATCAGTAGTTATATAAAATATATAGTAATTATATAAAATATAATTACAGAGAAAAAGAGTTATCTTGGTGTTTTGTGCTTCTGTTGATTTTGGAATTTGCAGTTATACTAAATACTAAAAAGACACAATAAATAAGTGTAACCCATTTGTCATGTCTCTTTAAAATTCTTTAATTTAGAACAGGCAAGCTCTTTTTAGAATATTTCATAATTTGGATGTTTTGATGTTTCTCATGATTTAATTCAGTTTATTTTGTTTTGGGGAGAAATCCCAGAAAAGTGATGTCAAATCTTTGTCAGTGCACTGTAGCAGAAGACATACGCTATTGAGTTGTTCTATTACTGTTTATGTTAATTTTGATGGCTTAGTTAAGGTGGTCATCTGTAGGGTTTGGAAAGCTTCCTTCAAGTCTTACTTATTTTACTGTACAAACTTGAGGCTTACATGTACCTTGTCACCAGATTTTAAGAGCTGATCATTTTAAATGGCGTCAGTGGTCAAATGTAAACATGAAAATTTAGGGTGTTAAAATCTAATCATAATTTAAGAAAAAAGAACCATAAAAATATGAGTCTCAATCATTAGCAAGTCCAGTTCCCCCAAATTGGGGATTCTTTCCTACCGTGCAGAGATCAAACTGGCTGTTTGCTATTCCAGGGACAAGCTCGCTTTATTGAATACGTTCTTAATACATTGTTGCCCAATGTCTATCTGGAAGTCTAATAATCACAGCCATTATACAAACAGTACAATCATGAATGTAACAAAAAACTTAGTGTTTATCTCTCATTTGATTATTAATTTTCTTCTCTTTTTTACATTTATTTTGTGGGGCTAGGTAGTCTATATCTACCTAGTGTCTGGATAAAAACTTGAATAGGGCTCAGGTTTTCTCTGATTGCTGCTAAGTAATAAAAATGTCTATGATCCTTCTAATTCAAAAAACCGCTTTATTTCAGTAACCAAACTCCTGGTACTTTGTAGTAAATACCATGAACATGGGTTAAAGTGAGTCATTTCTCTTCTCAGGGTTTTCATGATGAGTTGTTGAAGTCAAGAAAGGGATGAATCTTTTTTCTCACTCAGCACTTTTACGTCCTGTCTTCCATATTGCTAGATGCAGTTTCTAAATTTACTAAGCATATATCAAATAGAGGTTGAAGCAGGGTTTGAGTAGGTTAGAGGGAGATAAGCAGAGCAGGAGAGTGTTTACTCAAGGGTTATTTTGGTAGTTATCTAGCATCAGTGCACTTGGTTCTTGGTAGATATATATAACTCATTATATCAGTGATGGATGTCTTCATGAATTCTCTGAAAACATCCATTATGAATACTGGCCATTAGTGCCTTATTTTAATCATGATTATTTAAAATTGTCTATCTTGTTCCTAACATTTATGTTATATCTGAGTCTGGTTCTGTCACTTGGCAGTGTCTCTTGTTCATCTTGCTTTTTTGTATGCCTTGTAAAATTTCTATTTTGTTTTGAAAGCCGGAAATCTTATGTAAGATTGTAGAAACTTAAATAAATAGTCTTAATTTTTAAAATGGCGTGACTTTTCTTCTGGTAGGCCTTTAATTTGGGGGTTTGAGTTGTTCTATCCAGGGACTGCTGTATTGCTAGTGCCCCTAGCCACCTACCATACACAAATGTTAACTGTTCCTGGAGAAAGATAACATAATCCTAGACCTCAAATTATTTTCACAAATTTTTAAATATAATACTCTGACAATGAAAAATAATCAAGTGAAAACCTCTACAACTTGAGCAACCAAAAGAAAAAACAATATCTGCTATAGTTTGAATGTGTTCCCCAAATTTCATGTGTTAGAAACCTGATACCCAAATGTATATCCTGATGCATTTGGAGGTGGGAGTTTTAAAGGTAATTAGGATGATAAAGTCATAAAGGTGTGGAACCCATAATGAGGCTGATTGCTTTGTTTAGGAACAGAGACCTGAGCTGGCCCACTCTTGCCCTTCTGCCATGTGATGCTTCCGCCATGTTATGAGGCTGCAAGAAGAGCCTGACCAGTTGTGATCTCTCTACCTTGGACTTCCAGCCTCCAGAAATGTAAAATACTAATTTGTTTTCTTTATAAATTGTTCAGTCTGTGGTATTCTGTTACAGCAACAGAAAATGGCCTAAGAAAATATCCAATAAGCCATCTCCAGAAAGATCTCTAGATTTTAGAATTACCACACACAGACTTAAAATAATAATATTTGCCCTGTTTACAGATATAAAAGACAATTTTGACAGAGAACTGAAAAGAAAACAAATGAAAAGCACAAAACATTTTTCAAATAAGATAATATACTAATTATAGAGCTAAACAAATTTATAATTACTATAACATAGTAATTAAAAATCTAAAAAAAATAGAATCAAAAGTAAAACTCCATAAAACACACCTGTAGCAATGATGATGTGCAATACCAGGATATTGGCTTCTAATATTTTTCTCCAATACAAGGAACCAAGGAACCTCAGAGAAATGGCTGATTGTAGGAATGGTAAAGGAAATATACAAAATGAGCCTGGCTCATCTTGTAGTGCCAGAATATAAGAAGATATAAATCAACCAAACAGAATAATGAGTATATTAAAAGGACACAAGAGCCAAACAAAACAGATCTCAGTGGCAAAACTGGAACAATTTGAGCCACATGATAAATAAAATGGCATTGGATTAAAGCCCAAAGTATTAAGTACATATTTCTAATTCTATACTGATATAAAGATATGACTGAATAGATAAATTAATGGAGAGTAAGATAAAAATTTTTCATGAAGAAGAATTTGTAATAATTTATTTAAAAAGTCTGCCCTAAAGGAAATGGAGACTCATTCTTCAGTCTTTCACTGTAGGTTGCACAAAGTGACTTCCTTTCCCGAAAGGAAAGGGGATAAAGAGCCCTGACATATACTGCTTCAGCCAGGCGGTCGGGGTCAACACGAACAGTTATAAAACATGTTAATAATATGGACCCTTGATTTGATGAAAATAGTACTTTACTTGCATGAGCTAATAAGCCTTGTCTAAACATGATAAATTCCAAACATCAAATATATTCCACAGGGGCATCCTACAATATACCTGACTTCTCAAGGTCATCCAAAAGAAGAAACATTTAAGAAAACGTCACAGGCAAAAGTAACCTAAGGGTATCTGAAAGTTAAATGTAATATGTTTTCCTGGATAGTATCCTAGAAAAGAAAAGAGTGTTAGATAAAATCTTAGAAAATCTGAATATACAAGGAACAACAGGTAATAGTACTGTATCAATATTGATTTATTAATTGTAACAAATATACCATGTTAATATATAATGTTAATAAAAAAGGAAACTGTAAATCTAAAACTGTTTTTTTTTATTTAAATCTGTTAACAATATTTTTAAGCCTCAATAGACAGAACAGCAGATTTAATGTGGCTGAAAGATAATACATAAACTAGAAGACAGAGTTAATGAAAATATGCAGACTAAAACAGAGAGTGACAAAGGGGTGGAAAATACAGAGGAGAAGGTGAGAAACACTCCAGAGGATGGAGAGAAATATCTGAACTTAAATGAAATTGGATTTCTGGGAGAAAAGCAGAAAAAGAAAGGGAATACAACCAATGAATGATGAAAAATAATTAAGAATTTTTCAGGACTTGCATTAAGACACAGATTTGTTCTCTATTAACTCAAATCAATTTAAATATAAAAAAGCCTCTACAACAAAAATTACCATAAAATTGCTGAAGAACAAATATTAGCAGTCAGAAAGAAGTATAATGCACATACCATTTTGAAAGGAGTGACAGACAAACTGAGCAGAATTCTCAGAGGAAATAACAGAAACCGTAAGACAATGCATTGACATTTTCTATATCTAATAATAAATATCCTTTTAAGAATAAAAGTAAAATACAGATTTTTAAGGGAGTTTTCTTAGTTTTCAAAAACTAAGAAAACTGACATCGTCAGCTTCTCTTAAAGGGAAATACAAAACTGTATTTCTGGCATATACTGAGATCATGGTGAATGGGAGACTGGACCAGATTTCACCTCTAACTCTGCCTCAGAGCAGTTGCAGGGGCTAACATCGTGAATTTTTGCTCCAGAACGACTGCAGGGATAAATCAGGAACCTTGAGAGGACCTACAGATCCCCTGAAGGAAGCATATTGCTCCTGCAGGATCCAGTAGCCAACCCAAATACTGTGAGTACCCAAATGCAGAAGTGGGAAAGGGAGATCGTCCACCCTCAAGCATCCACCCCCATTGGGGAAACCAAAGGTCTAGATTATGGGAGATTTTGACCTTACCTGAAGCTAAGTCAATTTAGATAATTGAACAAAGTATAGGGGTAGAAGTAATGGGAAAAGCCCTGGGACCTTGTTGTGTCCCCTTGTATGCCATTTTTGCTTGGCCTCACAGGGGTCCTTCAGGGGGGGTCCAGAGGTACTGGGAAAAGGCCACAGGGAGAAGGAAATCTCCAGCTGAAGTTTATAACAATTTGAACTGGTCAAGAATCCTCCTGGCCAGCACTTGGGGAAGGGTGTGAATCCAGTGTACAGTCTCCATAGGCTGAGGTAGAAGGAAAGCCATATTTGCTTTCACACCTAGGAGGCCAGTAGCCTGGGGCAAGTTCTCAGCCCTGCTCCCCCAGTCTCTGGAACAGACTTAGTGTTGTTGGGGAGAGGAGTCATGCTGGGAGAAAGACTGGCTCTTCAGATTGCGTGGGAGCTGGATGAGGTCTGTGACTTCTGGCTTTCCTCCATTTTCCTGGCAACCTGAGTGACACAGTAGAGACAGTCATGATCCTCATACAAACATAACTCCATTAACCCAGGAACCTCATACCTTTTCCCAACAGCAGCTAAAGCAAGACTCACCCGAGGAGAGTCTGAGCTCGGACATGCCTAGCCCTGCCCCTACCCAACGGTCCTTTTCTATCTACTCTGGTATCTGAAGACAAAGGACATATAGTCTTGGGGGTTCTAGGTCCTGCCCACTGGCTGTTCCACCGCACACTACCAGAGCTGATGCTTTCTGGAAAGTGCCTTTTCCTGGCAGGGGGCCAATCGGCACAAAAATATTGCATTGAACTACAAAGCTAAGAATCCTCAAAGAATCCATTTCACCCCCCTGCCACCTCCAGTGGAATAGGTGCTGATATCCACTGCTGAGAGACCCACAGATGGTTGACATCACGGGACTCTGTGCAGACAAGCCCCAATACCAGCTTGGAGCCTGTTAGACTTGCTGTGTTGCTAGATACTGAAGATAGGTAATAATCACTTCAGCTTGCCTCTCAGGAAGCTGCATCCACAGGAAAAGGGGGAGAGTACGACATCAAGGGAATACCCATGAGAGAAAAGATTCTGAATACAGCCTTTAACCTAGACCTTCCCTCTGACAGAGCCTACTCAAATGAGAAGGAACCAGGAAACCAACTTGGTAATATGACAAAACAAGGTTCTTTAGCATCCCACCAAAACTCACTTAGCTCATCAGCAACAGACCCAAACCAAGATGAAATCCCTGATTTACAGGAAAAAGAAATCAGGTTAGTTATTAAGCTAATCAGGGAGGCACCAGATAAAGGTGAAGTAAGGAAATGTAATGTTTTCCAATGTAAGGGAAAAACAATGATACAAGCAGTGAAGGGAGAAATATTCAAGGAAATAGATATCATAAATAAAAAACAATAATAAACTCATGAAACAATAGACACACGTGTAGAAATGTAAAATGCTCTGGGAAGTCTCAGTAAGAGAACTGAACAAGGAGAGGAAATCAATTTAGAGCTCAAAGACAAGGTCTTCAAATTAACCCAATCCAACAAAGAAAGAGAAAAAAAAATAAGAAAATATAAACAAAGACTCCAAGAAGTCTGGGATTATGTTAAATGGCCAAACCTAAGAATAATTGGTGTTCCTGAGGAATAAGAGAAATCTAAAAGTTTGGAAAACGTATTTGGAGGGGTAATTGAGAAAACTTCCCCCGATTTGCTAGAGACCTAGACATCCAAACACAAGAAGCACAAGGAACACTTGGGAAATTTACTACAAAAAAGATCATTGCCTAGGCACGTTGTCATCAGATTATCCAAAGTTAAGATGAAAAAATGAATCTTAAGAGCTGTGAGACAGAAACATCAGGTAACCTATAAAGGAAAACCCATCAGATTAACTGCAAATTTCTCAAAAAAAAAAAACTGTACCAGCAAGAAGGGATGGGGTCCCTATCTTCAGTCTCCTCAAACAAAACAATTATCAGCCAAAAATTTTGTGTCCAGTGAAACTAAGCTTCATATATGAAGGAAAGATACAGTCTTTCTCGGACAAGCTGAGAGAATTTGCCACTACAAAACTATCACTACAAGAGCTGCTAAAAGGAGCTTTAAATCTTGAAACTTCCTGAAAACACATCAAAACAGAAGCTGCTCTTTAAAGCATAAATCTCACAGAACCTTTAAAACAATAATACAATTTTAAAAAACAAAAACAACAAAAATAGAATGGTCCCTTCCATCTCAATACTAACATTGAATATAAATGGCCTAAATGCTCCAATTAAAAGATACAGAATTTCAGAATGAATTAGAATTTATCAATCAACCATCTGCTGTCTTCAAGAGACTCACCTAAAATATAAGGACTCACACAAACTTAAGGTAAAGGGGTGGAAAAAGGCATTTCATGCAAATGGACACCAAAAGCGAGCTGGAGTAGCTATTCTTATAACACACAAACTTTAAAGCAACGGCAGTTAAAAAAGTCAGAGAGGGATATTATATGATGATAAAAGGCCTTGTCCAACAGGAAAACATCACAATCCTAAACATAAATGCACCTAACACTGCAGCGTGAATTTATAAAACAATGACTAATATACCTAAGAAATGAGATAGACAGCGATACAATAATAGTGGGGGACTTTAATACTCTACTGACAGCGCTAGCCAGGTCATCAAGACAGAAAGTCAACAAAGAAAGAATGCATTTAAAATATAACTTGGAACAAATGGACTTAACAGATATATAGAGAACACTCTATCCAAAAACTGCAGGATATACATTCTATTCAACAGTGCATGAAACTTTCTCCAGTATAGACCATATAATAGGCCACAAACAAGCCTCAATTAATTTCAGAAAATTAAAATTATGTCATGAACTCCCTCAGACCACAGTGGAACAAAACAGGAAATTAACTCCAAAAGAAACCTTCGAAACCACACAAATACATGAAAATTAAATAATCTGCTTCTGAATGGTCATTGAGTCAAAAATGAAATTAAGATGAAAATTGAAAAATTCTTCGAACTGAATGACAATAGTGACACAACCTATCAGAACCTCTGGGATATAGCAAAGGCAGTGCTAAGAGGAAAGCTTATAGCTTTAAATGCCTACATCAAAAAGTCTGAAAGTGCACAAATAGACAATCTAAGGTCACATCTCAAGGAACTACAGAAACCAGAATAAACCAAACCAAAACCCAGCAGAAGAAAGGAAGTAAGCATGATCAGAGCAGAACTAAATAAAATTGAAATGAAAGACAAAATAATAAAAAAAGATAAAACAAAAATCTAGTTCTTCAAAAAGATAAATAAAATTGACAGAACATTAGCAATATTCAAGAAGAAAAGAAGAAAATCCAAATAACCTCAATAAGAAATGAAACAGGAGATATTATAACTGATGCCACAGAAATACAAAAGATCATCCAATGCTACAATGAACACCTTTATGTGCATAAACTAGAAAACCTAGAAGAGTTGGACAGATAAATTTCTGGAAAAATACAACTAGCCTAGCTTAAATTAGGAAGAATCAGATACTCTGAACAGACTAATAAAAAGCAGTGAGATTGAAATGGTAATTTAAAAGTTACCAACAGAAAAACCCAGGACCAGACGGATTCACTGCAGAATTCTACCAGACATTCAAAGAATAGTGACACTATTCCACAAGACAGAGAAAGAGGGAACCCTCCCTAATTCATTTAATGAAGACAGTATCACCATAATACAACCAAAACCAGAAAATGACATTAAAAAAAAACCTACATACCAATATCCCTGATGAATATAGATGCTAAAATCCCTAACAAAATACTAGTTAATTGAATCCAACAATATATCAAAAATATAATCCACCATGATCAAGTGGGTTTCATACCAGGGAGGCAAGGTTGCTCTAACATGTGTAAGTCAATAAATGTGATATACCACATAAACAGAATTAAAAATAGAAATTACATGACCATCTTAATGGATGCAGAAAAAGCATTCCACAAAATTCCAGTATTCTTTTATGAGTAAAACTCTCAGCAAGATCAGCAGACATGGGATATACCGCAATAAAATAAAAGCCATCCATGACAAACCTATAGCCAATGTAATACTCAATGGGGAAAAGTTGAATGTATTCCCTCTGGGATCTGGAACAAGACAAGAATGCCCATTCTTACCACTCACCTTCAACATAGTACTGGAAGTCCTAGAAATAGCAATCAGATGAGAGAAAGAAATAAAAGGCATTTAAATTGGTAAGGAGGAAGTCAAACTGTCACTGTGTCTAATAATATGATTATATACCTAGAAAACCCTAAAGACTCCTCCAGAAAGCTCCTAGAACTGATGATAAAAGAATTCAGCAGTTTCCGTACACAAAATTAATGTACACAAATCAGTAACTCTTCTACACACCAATAGCAAACAAGCTGAGAATCAAATCAAGAACTCAGCCCTCTTTATAATAGCTGCAGAAAAAATAAAATACTTAGGAAAATATCTAACCAAGGAGGTGAAAGACCTCTACAAAGAAAACTGCAAAACACTGCTGAAAGAAATCATAGATGACACAAACAAATGGAAACACATCCCATGTTCATTAATGGGTAGACTTAATATTGTGAAAACGACCATACTGCCAAAAGCAATCTACAAATTCAATGCAATTTTCATAAAAATATCACCATCATTATTCACAAAATTAGAAAAAAAAAATTCTAAAATTTGTGTGACCAAAAAAGAGCCTGCATGGCCAAAGCAAGACTAAGCAAAAACTACAAATCAGAGGCATCACATTACCTGATTTCAAACTATATTATAAGGCTATGGTCACCAAAACAGCATGCTACTGGTATAAAAATAGGCACACAGACCAATGGAACAGAATAGAGAATCCAGAATAAACCCACAAATTTACAGTCAACTGACCTTTGACAAAGCAAGCAAAAACATAAAGCAGGAAAAAGACACCCTTTTCAACAAATGGTGCTCAGATAATTGGTTAGCCACATGTAGGAGAATGAAACTGGATCCTCATCTCTCATCTTAGACAAAAATCAACTCAAGATGGATTAAAGACTTAAATCTAAGATCTGAAAGTTTTAAAATTCTAGAAGATAAAATTGGAAGGGTTCTTTTAGACATCGGCTTAGGCAAGAATTTCATGACCAAGAACCCAAAAGCAAATGCAATAAAAACAAAGATAAACAGCTGAGATTTAATTAAACCAAAGAGTTTTGCGTGGCAAAAGAGCAGTCAGCAGAGTAAACAGACAGCCCACAGAATGGGAAAATATTTTCACAATCTATACATCTGACAAAGGACTAATATCTAGAATCTACAATGAACTCAAACAAATCAGCAAGAAAAAAAACCAAATAATCCCATCAAAAAGTGGACTAAGGACATGAATAGACAATTCTCAAAACAAGATATACAAATGGCCAACAAACACATGAAAAAATGCTCAACATCACTAATGATCAGGGAAATGCAAATCAAAACCGCAATGAGATACTGCCTTACTGCTTCAAGAATGGCGGTAATCAAAAACATTTAAAAAAATAGTAGATGTTGGCATGAATGCAGTGAACAGGGAACACATCTACACTGCTGGTGGGAATGTAAACTAGTACAGCCACTAAGGAAAACAGTGTGGAGATTCTGTAAAAACTAAACGTAGAACTTCCATCTGATCCAGCACTCCCAGACTACTGAGTATCTTTCCAGAGGAAAAGAAGTCATTATACAAAAAAGATACTTGCACACACATATTTTTAGCAGCAAAATTCACAATTGCAAAAAGTTGGCACTAACCCCAATGACCATCAATCAATGAATAGATGAAGAAACTGTGATGTGTGTGTGTGTGTGTGTATATATATATATATATATATAATAACGTCATATATATGACATATTATATACATAATTATATATATACATACACACACACACACACATATATATATACATATATAGTGGAATACTACTTAGCCATAAAAAGGAGTGAATTCATGGTATTTGCAGTGACCTGGATGAGACTGGACACGATTATTCTAAGTGAAGTAACTCAGGAATGGAAAACCAAACATTTTATGTTCTCACTCATAAGTGGGAGCTAAGCTATGAGGCTGCAAAGGCATAAGAATGACATAATGGACTTTGGGGGCTCAGAGGGAAAGGGTGGGAAGGGGATAAGGGATAAAAGACTACAAATAGGGTGCACTGTATACTGCTTGGGTGATGGGTGAATCAAAATCTCACAAATCACCACTAAAGAATTTAATCATGTAACCAAACACCACCTGTTCCCCAATATAACCTATGGAAATAAAAGAACATTTAAAAGGGTGTAGTTCTCAAGGAGAAGAAATGTCATACCAGATGAAAGGTTTCAGATATAAAGTAATAAAAATACCAAACAAACAAATAAAATATACAGATACTTCATGCAAAGTGAAAGGTGAAATCTACAACATATTATTACATAAATGATAATAACAATTGACAAAAGATCTACCCATTATAACATAATGCCAAAAATTGTAATATACTGGGCAACTAAATGGTATACTATATCATATCATAATAATAAAATTTTTAATTCACTAAACAATTGAGAACAATATACCATATCACATACTAAAGTTTAAATTGGCTAAGGGAGAAGCAATTATAAATCTGTATGAATCTGATAATATGCCTCAATTGTGTAAAGGAAAAATAGAGGAGATTTCAAAGGAACAACAAATGAATCCATAACCAAAATGAGAGCATTTAACATGCTTTTCTAGGGATTTAGTCAAAAATTCAGTAAGAAAGCAGAATATTAGAACCACCTGAATAAATATGGCCTAAGAATGAAAGAATCTTGCAACTAGCAGTTGCAGGACATGCACACTTCCCTTATGCCCTGATACATTTACTAAAATTGGCCATATATTACATATATTAGTCAGGGTTCTCTAGAAAAACAGAGCCAATAGTGTATGTATGTATGTATGTGGAGGGTAAGAGACAAAGAGAGAGATTAATTTGCTTTACACAACTGGCTCATGGCATTATGGAGAAAGGCTGCAAGTTCAAAATCTACAGGGTAGGCTGCGGGGTTGGAGATTCCCAGAGTAGCTGATGTTAAAGTTGAATTTTGAAAGTTGGTATTAAAATTTAATTTTGAAAGCCAGGTGCTGGTAGAATTCCCTCTTACTCAGCAAAGGTCAGTCTTTTGGTTCTATTTATACTGTCCACTTATCAAATGAGGACTAGTCACTTTATTCAAAATCCATTGATTTAAATGTTAATCTAATCTAAAAATGCCCTTACAGAAACATTGAGGATAATGTTTGACCAGGTATCTGGGCACCATGGCCCAGCCAAGTTGAGAGAATTAACGATTACACCAGACAATAAAGAAGGTATCAGTGAGTTTTTTCTCTGAAAGAAGTGAAATTTAGAAATTAAAAACATTGTCTGAAAAAAATTCCTATATGCTTATTACACATAGAGAATAGAATTTTACATATGTAACGGGCAAAAGAAGGAAAATATTTTAAACTGAAAAATAACAACACTACCTGCGTCAACTTGTAAAATACAACTAATGGTATGCTTTGATGTTAATGTACGGTCTTCTAAGAATAATTTATGAAAAGAAATGCAAGGGAGAAGTAGTCATTTCAACACAACGCAGGAAACTCAGATTGGCTATTTATGCTCTAAAGTTTCTTGGGAAGTTGACTGATGCTTTATTAGACTTCATCACAGTTTGATTCTCTCCTGACCAAAAACTACTTCCTCCTCCATCTTCCACATTTCTTGATGCCTAATAAATACCTCTATATCAAATTTTATCTTAGAATTTGCTTCAGAAAACTCCAACTTGCTACCCTACTCAAGTAGAAAATATTCATATAAGATGACCTAACATATCACTCTTGATTTATAATCAACAGGAATACATTTGTATCAAGAGATAAGTACAAGAATGCCCATAATAGTAGCATCCGTTATAGACAAAGACTGGAAGCAGTCCAAAACTAGAATGCATAAATAAATATATATATCAATATAGTTGATATATATCAATATAAATTATATTGATATATATAATGAGATAGATATAATTGATACATATACATCAATTATATATGATATATAATATATATCATATATCTGATATATTGATATATGACATATATATGATTATGTATGATATATATTATATATCATATTTAATTGATGTATATATATCAATTATATATCTCTCTATATATATATCAATGTAATTAATGAAATTCAGTTTCATGTAACAAGAGCTATGAATATGGCAACTCAGGAAAAGTAAAAGGATCCATAGAAAAAATGCATAATAAATGAAAGTTAAAATACCAGTCAAATGTAAACTATTGCATTAGAATTTCCCATAAATTTGGCTTTGAGGGAGAGTTAGTGATAGAGAAAGTTCATTACGGGGGCTTTTGAGATCTTGGCAATGCTTCATTTCTTAAACAGGTTGAACATTGTATATGTGTCCACTTTATACTAAATTCACTGAGTGAAATATTGATGTTCTATACTCTGTACTAAATTCTGTGACTGCTTGATTTAGTCCTTCAACACTTTGTTAAGACATCACTCCTCATGATGGACTTGTCTGGCTCTTAACTATTGTAACTCCTCTCATTCTTTTTACCTCTTTTTTTTCTTATTATATAAATTGTTAATAGTTTACTTAGTTATTGTCTTGTCACCTTATCATAATGTCATACCCATGATATTAGGTATCTTGTTTGTTCACTGCTATGTCTCCAGTATCTAAAGAGTGCTTAGCATGTAACAGAAACTCAATAAACATTTGCTGAATTTATGAGTAAATTAACCAATTAGTAATAGTTTTGAAGCCTATATTGAACGACCCTTTATTCCTCTACAGATTTTTAATGGCCTTTTAACTCCATATGAAATAGTTTTGTATTTTGCATCTAGACCCTATTTTTATCACATTATTTTTCTCTGTATTTGTGCCTATATGCAGTTATATCTTTATTATTCTTGAACTTATAATATTAATAGAAATTGTTTTCAGTGTTTTAGAGCTCGAATGAAGCGACTATCATTTAAAATGCAACTTTTCCTGATGTTTTAAAATGCAACTTTTTTTTAATATAAGGGGAAATATACTGTTGATATTGTACCATGTATACAATTAAGTAGGAGGTAACTCAGTTCCTGAAATCATTGATATAAAATAGATCATGAAGCAAGTGCGTTCTCCTTTATCTGAAATATAATCACCTTACTTTATTCCTTTTTCTACTTTTATTCATTGCTTTAATCATTTAAAAAGGGAGATTTTATTATTTTAAATAAATAACAACTAAATACCTTTATTATTCACTAGCTACGTATATAGGTATGTTTGTGTATGTATGCATGCATGTCCAAAAGTTATGACATTAATTGATAGATGTGACTATATCAAATAAAGGAGAAAAGAGCCACTCACAAATAAGCTGAAAAAATCCAATGAACACAGTTTTCATTCTAAAATATTATGACTAATATAGTATGAAAATATTATCTTTTTATTTTTGAGTTTAGACATATGATATCATAGAAAATGAGGCCAATAAAGCTAATATGAGCCATAGAAATAGAATGTGTGTATATGTGTATGTGCAGATGAATATTTCAAATACCTTGGAAAAGTTTGAGTAATTGAAGGAATTATACTAAAAACAATATATATTAAATATAATTATGATAATCTGAACATCTTTGTTCTTTAAATATTCTGCCTAGGGCAAAGTTGGGTGCCTGTCTCAGTTCCAACAATAGCTGTACAGTACTGGTAGCTGCTTTACGTGCACCCATACGTGGGGAACTGTCAAAAGCATCAAACCCTGAAATTTTTTACTCCTACTCATCTTATTATTCTGTTTAATCTTTTAAGCATTTTCATTCTTCTGAGAGTGATAAATGCATATAGTTTAAAAAGTCAACTAGTCCTAAAAACCTGTAATAGAATATTAGAACTCTACTGCTTCACTTATCCCATTCTGACTCCCTACAGACAAATGTTTTCATCTATTTTGAAAAGATTTTTTCTGTTTATTTCAATATTTAAAATTGTATATTTTACTGCTATGTTTTGAAGTATTAACTTCAGAAGTTATCTGATTCCATTTCATGAAAACTATCAATCTTAATTACTACTCTCGTTTCTTTCCACCATCCCTCTAAATTAATGCTATGAGTTTTAGTTAAATCAATATTTTTTTGCTGCATTATGAAAAACTATGTAAATATTGTGAGTCTTTTACCATGATTACATTTCCTCTCTGCTCTTCCTGTGGATAATAATTGCCTTAAAAGATTGTGTATTTTCGGATACATGTATTAGATAATTTTCCAAATTTACCAAGAGATGTGAACTCACTTTTATATAACTTACCACTTTGTCAAACATTTTATGAAATCAGTTCATTACATTTTCATCCAGGTCTCTCTTCTGAGTCCTCCTGGTTCTTTGAGTTCAGTCTGGATGGACTGAGCGCCAAGCCTGCTGCAGAACCCTCATGCTGAGCACTCTTTTTACTCTCTACTAAATTTCTCTTTACCACTCATTTATGGCAACACACTGCTGGATCCTGCGTCTTTTCTTTTTTAATTTAATTTGTCATATTTGGAAAACATGTTTTCTAGGAGCTTCATGGAATGAGATGTAAAGTAGGTAAATTTTTCAAGCTTTTCTTCTCATTTTGGAAATGCCTTCCTCTGTGCCCTCTCCCCTTACTTTGCCGAGTTGCAGAATTTCTAGCTTGATTTGGTTTTTCAGATTTTGACGGCTTCGTTTTATTATACCCTATCTTCTAATGTTAGAGAACTTGTATCCACATTCTTTTGTGTATAACTTGTTATTTTATGCTTTTTTAAAAAAAATAGACGTTTTCCTCATCCCTAGTATGCTAAAATTTCATTTAAATGTACACTTATATGAGCCTGTTTTTTTTTTTTTCATTTTTTTTTCTAAGTAATTAATGAGTTATTTCATTACACTTCTGAAAATATTGTTTACGGATTTGTTATGGTATAGTTGGCCAATAAAAATTGTATTTACTTAACTTGTAAAATAGGATAATTTGATATAGGTATATATTGTATAATGACGACCACATCAAATAAGTCAATACATCTATCATCATCCATAGTTACCATTTTGTGTGTGGAGGTGGTAGTATGGGGTGGCAGTGAGGACACTTAAAATCTACTGTCTTATCAAAATGTTTTTGAATTATTTTTTGGAAACTTTCCTTCATGTCTTCCTTTCTTTGGATTCCTACTAATTGTGTATTAAACTTCTTAAATCAATCAACTTCCCATGTGTTTTGTATTACCAATCTCTTTTTACTTTGTTTCCATTTTTGGAGGTTTATTAACTTTAGCTTCTAACATTTCTAACATTGTTTACTATGATAAATATTTCACTCCTGCAAGTTATGTTTCTCTTGCTCTCTATTTTTAATTGCATCCTTTTCTTTTCCAGGGAATGAATCATCTACTCTGCAATGGTAAGGAGAAGTTCATTTTCAGATTGGCTTCTTTTACATAATAGTACGTATTTAAGTCTGTTCCATGTATTTTCTTGGCTTGACGGCTCATTTATGTTTAACACCAAATAATATTCCAATCTCTGGATGTTTCATAGTTTATCCATTCACTTACTGAAGGACATCTTGGTTGCTTCTAAGTTTTGGCAATTATAAATAAAGCTGCTATATACATTCATGTGCAGGTTTTCATATGGACATAAGTTTTCAGTTTATTTGGGAAAATGCCAAGGAATGAGACTGCTGAATCATATGGTAAGAGTATATTTATTGTTTTAAGAAGCTACCAAGCTGCCTGCCAAAGTCACTGTAGAATTTTGCATTCCCATCAGAAATGAAAGAGAGTTCCTGTTGCTCCACATTCTCCTCAGCATTTGGTGTAGTCAGTGTTTCAGATTTTAGCTATTCTAACAGGTAGATTGTGGTATCTCTTTGTTTTAATTTGCAGTTCCCTAATGACATCTGATATTGAGCATATTTGTATGTGATCAGTTGTCATTTTTATTTTTTCCTCTGTAAGGTGTCTGTTTACTCTTCTGCCCATTTTTCAAATTTAAGCTATTTATTTTTTATTGTTGAATTTTGAGAGTTCTTTACATATTTTGGATATTAGTGCTTTCTCAGATATATCTTTTATAAATATTTTCACACAATCTATGGCCAGTCTTCTCATTTTCTTCACAGTTTCTTTTGCAGAGCATCTCTCTCCTCTTTCCATCATCCAAAAATGTATTGACTTTCTTCATTTACTTTGGTACCATGATACAGAAATAGACATACAGGCATACATATATAGTTATATGTCTGGTATATGTATTATATATCAGTGTAATATATGTAATGTTACATATATAAAAATTTATTGATCTTAATTAATTCTTAGCCTTGATAGCCCATTCTAAAGCTCTTAAACTTCCCCTTAGCATTTACCACAGTATTGCATTCTTTGTCCTATTTTCTTTATAACATTTATCACTACCTAATTTTTCCCTACTGCTTTATCAACTCCCATGAGAGCAGGGACGCTGTCTCTCTTGCATATACAAGAGTTCCTGCCACATTTGCTTACTTAATGCTTTTTGTTTGATTAGTAAATGTAGAGATAGTTTCCAAATTTGCTTACTGTGTATAATTTTATGACAGTTTTCCTCTTTTTTCTTTTATTGTCATCTGAATTAGTGATGCATCATTTTAAACCAATTTAAATATAAGGCAAACATTACTAATTATTGGGTAACAACTTTATCACTTATTATACACTAAAATTGCAAATATTAAAGTTTTACTGAACAAGTTTGCATTTAGTCAACAAATGTATATTGTGCAAAGGAGTAGGATAATGGTACGAGGGATTCATAATATAATCAATCATATTACTTGTCATCAAGAAACTCATAAGTTTAAAAATGGTAATGCCTGCACATGAATATCTAGAATATAAGGCAGAAAATATCTATGATAATGGGATGATACATACAAAATAGTAGCATTAGGAAGGAAAAGTCTTTACTTCCACATATAATTTATGCTTGGTAAATTTTGCCAACAATTTTGCTTGCTAAACTTCAGTTTGCCCTGTTTCACACTTGTAAGTTTGTATACAAATAAGAACTCTAAGTAGTTATATAAACTGTCAGAATTAAAGTGACTTGAGTTCTGTTTCTTTGTATTTATCATTATAATATTATTACTTAATTTGAATCTAGTGTTTGCATCCAGGTATATTACTACCTTTTTGCCCAAAGCAACCTCAAACATAGTGAATAGTTACTTACATACATTTTCTTGAAAATGAACCCATTTCTTTCACTCCATACCTGTTTTGGCTGATTAAATAATTGGGAGTTACATGAATTAACTCTATATAGAAAACAAAGTTATTACAGAATAGTAAAACAGTGTTAATTTACAGCATATACATACAGTATGAAAACCCAGTCATAACTGTAGCAGCTATTTAGAATTTAGACCAAATAGAATTTTTTAAATAAAGCAGTATTTTATTTCAGACATCATTTAGAATTGCTTAAATAGGTGACAATAAATATCAAATAGTCTTCTGCTAGATTTTATTTTGTAATAATTGCCTACAGATAACAAACTCAACACTCCTCCTCATCCCTCATTGCCTAAATCCAGGAGACACTGCCCATACCTGGCCCTAAGTATGCCATTGGACTTCCTGCAGGTGAAGAGAAGAAAGGCCAAGCCATCAAGATATTTTTAAAATATCAATATATAATAAACAGAATGTTAGTGTTAAGGGGTAAAGCATAGAATCATGTTCAATAGACATGGGAAGACAATGAAAGCTTTTAAACAGGGCAATACATAGAGCAGTAGCTTTAAAAGGTGTATCTGATTAGGAATTTGCAGGCTGTAATGGAGAAAGAGATACTGGAGAAAAAAGACTTTAGACATGGGGTCCATCAGAAGGAAATTAATATGAGAGATAAGCAGAAATGAGAGTAAACAAAATTATTAATAATCTGCATGCAGAAAAATTAAAATATTGATACTAGGGATAAATAAAAAGTCATTAATATAAGGCAGAAGAGTGACAGAGATTATATACAAAAACAGTGATGTTTATATAACATTACCTTTTTAATAAAGTTTCTTGATTGATTGATGAGTCATATACATTGAACTCTGCATCTGGACTTCAACACACCATTTGTTATTTCTCATGGTAGCTTTCTGGAGAAGATAGAAAACTGAAGCAAGGTCACTTCTTTGCATCAATTTTAAATATAAAGAGTAATTACTTCCTAAAATAAAATGATATGTTTTCCAAAACAGTGATATCAGAAAAATATTACTATAATCAGACTTTTATTCAAGATTCTAATGATAATAATATTCTAAGAAAATATAAATAGGTTTCCATAATTTACAATTTGTAATATACCCAATACTTTTAATGTAAACACAGGTATTATAGCTGCTAAAGAATATCTAACAACACCTAGAGAATCTGAGGGTTTTGTTAATAAATTCTCTAATGAGCTCACATTCTTAAAATATACAACATAACGAAAACCAAGCTTAGAAACCTGTAAGAAGAGCAACATTAATTCTAAAGCCCAAGATGAACTAAGCCTTGACAAAATGGTCAGAACAAAAAGATGGGTGTTTTGACTTCTTTTTCCCAACCATACTCTGCCTAACCTATAATCTTTTGGACTATATGTTTGGTCAATAATGATCTAATCTCTATGGCTAAAGGATATTGTTCCCTACCAATGCACAAGCACATCAATTCATGCTGATGACAGATTTCAATAACTCCAGTGAAGAGTAGAGCTGCATGTTATTGACATTGTCATTAGTCATTCAGAAATAGGTCAGGAAAAGGTGTGATTATCTAAGACTGCACAAATAGACCAGTGACGTGTGGTCTTTTCCAAATCAAACTGCATATATGTCACTTTTCATACTACCATTCTCTTCTATTTCTGTCCTTATCCTGGCTATCCTAGCTGACAGATTTCAGTTATTTGACTTTGACCATGCTACTTTTTATTCAATATTCACATGTATGGATTTAAGATGTTTAAAAACATGTTTGTGTGTGTTATCAGATTTTTCAGCACACATATTTTGTGCAAAACATTGGTTCAGTGCTTTGAAATATACAGATAAAACATAATATACCAATGTGGTCATGGCCACAAGCAGTTACAAATACACTATGGGGAGAATGTAAGCAAAAGAGTGGAGTAGAATACCCCCTGACATCATTTCTCCTACAAAAATACAACTAGAAACAATTCAAAGACAAAAATAGCAACTTTTCTGAGTTCACCAGAATTCAGGGAGAAGCAAAGAAACCCACTGGACCTACAGAATCAAGAGAAGCTACTGTCAGTAAAAGAACTGATCATTTCAGATGGTGCACCCACCCCTCTCCCACAAGCCAGCATAATGAGATTCACAGAGATTTTTCCTAGACTATGATTACCAAGGTGAGAGG
The DNA here is from genome assembly GCF_001604975.1 of Cebus imitator. Lineage (NCBI taxonomy): Eukaryota > Metazoa > Chordata > Mammalia > Primates > Cebidae > Cebus > Cebus imitator. The sequence continues at coordinate 3,876,531 of NW_016107420.1, read as the reverse complement.
AGGGAATTGAGGGTGGGAGTTTGATCTCCTCACCAGTCTGGGAATCTTCGAAAAAAGCCCACTATGCCCTTGTCCCACAGGAAACACTGGGAGTGTCAGGTGGACTCAACCAGTACTGATCACAGTAGCTGGCACTCAGATTTTGATGACACTCAGATATTCTGTGCTCCCGTCAATAGAGTTTTCATAGTAAAAAGACTAGCACAGCAGGGTTTACAATCCACTGGAAGGCCTGAATTCTTAAACAGCTTTTTCACAAAGCCCATGTTTTCTCATGGCACCTTCCCCTAGTCTAGAAACAATTAAAAGGGATTCAAAGAATTATAAATCGTTCTACTATAAAGACACATGCACATGTGTGTTTATTGCAGCCCTGTGTGCAACAGCAAAGACCTGGAACCAACCAAAATACCCATCAATGATAGACTGGACAAAGAAAATGTGGTACATGTACACCATGGAATATTACGCAGCCATAAAAAATGATGAGTTTGTGTCCTTTGTAGGGACTTGGATGAATCTGGAAGCCATCATTCTCAGCAAACTGACATAAGAATAGAAAACCAAACACCGCATCTCACTCATAGGTAGGTGTTGAACAATGAGAACATGTGGACTCAGGCAGAGGAGCATTACACACTGGGGGAAGTTGGGTGGGGGTAGGGGAGGGACAGTGGGGGTAGGGAGGGATAACATGGGGAGAAATGCTGGATATAGCATACACATAAAGTTAAAAAATGGATGCACAGCACATGTGCCAAAAAAAAAAAAAAAAATACACATAAAAAAAAAAAAAAAAAAAAAGGTTGGTATTAAGTTCAAGTCCCTGCTAAATATTTCCCAGTCTGCAAAATAAAGGCAAAATAGCAATATGGTTCTGGGACAACATTCAGCTTACAGTGCTCACTGTTAAGTCTTCCTCACATTGAGAAACAGCATCAGTGCAGCAGGTTAGTTCTGTAGTGGTGTTCAAGTACCAGTGTTCACTATAAGTCTCCCCCAGTTCTGGAAATAATGGTAAGGCAACAAGTTAATTCCAGAGCAATGTTTTAGTTACAGTGCTCAGTAGTAGTCTTCTCCAGAATGGTAGAAAACAACAAGCCAGCATTTAAGTTTTGATGTTATACAGCAAAAGTCTAACACCACCAAATAACAACTGCAAAAACTGGAAGAGGTGAGTGTCTCCTCAAATGTGCAGGCATCAGTGTAAAGATACAAGAGTGGTGAAGGCTCAGGGAAATATAACACCACCAAAAGAAAGCAACAAAGCACCAAGAAGAGACCCAGAAGAATCAAAATACTGAAGTCTATGAAATACTGAACAGAGATTTTGGAATAATCCTCTCAAAGAACATCAGGAAATCACAACAATGTGGGTAGAAACTTAAATAAAGTTTGGAACACAATCCAGGAAAAAAAAAATGAGAAATTTTACAAATAAATGGAAACAATTTTATCCAAATAGAAAATTTAGGCATATGGAATACAATAACTGAACTGAAAAACTCATTAAAATGTTTCAACAGCTGGCTTGATCAAACTGAGGAAAAAAATAGCAGCTTGAAGATAAAATATATACAATTATTCAAACAGAGAAGCAAAAAGATAAAATAGAGTACAGAAGGCCTGAGAATTATGTGACACTATCAAATGAACTAATCTATACATAATAAAAATTTCAAAGGTGACGAGAGAGAAAAATGTCTAAAAAATATGTATTAGAAATAATGGCTAAAATTTTCTGAATCTGAAGAAAGACAACACCATATAGGTAAAGGAAGCAGAGAGGTCACAAATTAAATTCAACCCAAAGAGGAAATGTAACCCGGGGAGCATCCCCAGCTCGCATTTCCGAAGACATTCTTGGTCTCTCTTACACGGAAGAATGGGGAAAGAGGCCCCGGAGGCACGGTGTTCCAATAAATATTGTGGACCCAAAGACTTTTGCAGGAGAGCGATTTATTAGACAGAGAGAAAGACAGAGAGAGAGAGAGAGAGAGACAGCTCCTACGCTGTTGTGGGAGGGGAATCCAGAGAGGGTTATCCATTGAGGTAAGGAGCATCTGAAGTTTTAATCCTTGAGTTATTCCCGCCTCCTGTTCTCGTCCAATGAGAGGAGCTCTTTCAAACTTCCTCTGTAGTGATTGTTCTTTGACTCTGATACTGGATTGGCTACTTGGTCCACAGCCCTGAGTTACAGAGACCCCCTCCTCCCAGAGCTTTCAGCGGGATTTTTGGGACAAAGGAGCCCCACCTGGCTTTCCCTACCTGGCCCTAGAGAGGGAAAATCAAATAACTTTACATTTGAAATCCCTCTGGTTCCCGGATGGAGGTGTGGAGCCAGGAACTCCTGCCTTTGAAACCACAACCCTCGTGGACCCGGGAAGAGAAGTTTCTTTAATACAGTCCCTCAGAAATTCCTAAGGCAAATCATAAATAAATTAGCAAAAATCAAAGAAAAAGAAAAAAATATTCAAGGCATCAAGAGAAAAGAAACACATTACATTAAATAGAATGTCAGTATAGTTTTGAGCAGATTTCTTAGCAGAAATCCTGCAGACCAGGAGAGAATGGGATGCTATATTAACACTGCTGAAAGAAAAGAAAATGTCAACAAATACTGTACTGAGCATAGCTATGCTTCAAACACAAAGATAAAGACTTTTCCAGACAAACAAAAGCTGAGGGAATTCATCAACACAAGAAATGCTAAAGAGAGTTCTTCCAATGTAGAAAATGAAGCTAACATGTAGGAAGAAAACATCTGAAGTTTAAGCTCACTGGTACAAGAAAGAAAACAAATTCAGGTCACTATAGCCTATTATTCAGCTAAGTAAACTACTTATATTGAAAGTATGAAGACTGAAAGACAAACTATTAACCCATTTATGCCTTATGGTGTAATTTTTTTAATTTTTGGGATAAGATCTTGGCAGTGACCTTGAGCAATAGGATATAAATAACTCCCACATGCTTAGCGTTCCAATAATGGAACACTAGGCATAAATGGATTAAAAACAAAAACTATAATTGGTTAAGAAATAAGCAATACGAAAAGATGTAAATAAATAAACTCATCGTGCACCTCAAGGAACTAGATAACAAAAACAAACCAAACCCCAAATTACTAGAAAAAGAAATAAAGATCAGATCAGAAGTAAATGAAATTATGACAAAAAAGTAAAAGAGCTACAATCTAATAATTAGTGCTTTGAAACAAACAAAATTGACAAATCTTTAGCAAGACTAAGTAAAAAAAGAGAGAAGACCCAAATAAATAAAATCATAAATTACAAAATGAGGCATTACAATTGATACCACAAAAATATTAGAAACTATTAGATCATTAGAAACTATTACAGATAACTATAAGCCAATAAATTGAGAAACCTAGAGAAAATAGATAAATTCCTAGTCATATACAACCTACCAAGTAGAACTATGAAGAAATAGAAATCATGAACAGAATAATAATGAGTGACAAGATTAAAGCAGTAATATAAAGACTCCCATCAAAGGAAAGCCCAGGATCTTATGGCTTCATTGCTAAATTCTACCAAACTCTTAAAGAACCCAGGCCAAACACACTGAAATTCTTTTAAAAAAGGGAAGAGGAGAAAACACTTCCAAATTCATTCTATAAGTCCAGCATTAATGTCATACCAAAATGAAACAA
>NW_016107420.1:3823705-3872804 GCF_001604975.1 Cebus imitator | reverse complement strand
CTCTTGTTACCCAGGCTAGAGTGCAATGGCATGATCTCGATTCACCGCAACCTCCGCCTCCTAGGTTCAAGCAATTCTCCTGCCTCAGCCTCCCGAGTAGCTGGGACTACAGGCGTGTGCCACTATGCCCAGCTAATTTTTGTAGTTTTAGTAGAGACGGGGTTTCACCATGTTGACCAGGATGGTTTCGATCTCTTGACCTCATGATCCACCAGCCTTAGCCTCCCAAAGTGCTGGGATTATAGGCGTGAGCCACCGTGCCCAGCCTATAGGCTAATATCTTGATGAACATAGATGTGAAAATTCTCAACAAAAACTAGTAAACCAAACTCAACAACACATTAAAAAGATCATTCATTATGATCAAGTGGGATTCATCTCAGGGGTGCAAAGATGCTTCAACATATGCAAATAAAGAAATATGATACATGATATTAACAGAAACAGGAACCAAATTATATGTTTATTTCAATAAACATTGAAAAGACATTCAATAAAATTTAACACTCTTTCATGACAAAAACTCAACAAACTGTATATAGCATTAGCATAACTCAACACAAGGCCATATATGACAAACCCATAGATAACATAATACTGATAAAAAACTGAAAGCCTTTCCTGTAGCATCTGGAACAAGAATGTCCACTTTTACCATATTTATTCAACATAGTACCGAAAGTACTAGCCAAAGCTAATAGGCAGGGGAAGTGAAGAGAGAGTATCAAAATTAGAAAAAAAAATAAGTCAAATTATCATTGTTCACAGGCAACATGATTCTATATTTAAAAAAAAAAAACTGAGGACTCTGCCAAGAAACCTGTTAGTACTAATAAAACAAGTTTAGTAAAGTTGCAAAATACAAAGATAGGGTTAGTATTTCCATACACAAACAGTTAGAAATCTGAAAAAGAACTCAAAACAGCAATTCATTTATAATAGCTACAAAAAAACATTCCTAGCAGTAGCTTTAGCCAAACAGTAAAAGATCTCTACAATAAAAACTATAAGGCATTGATGAAATAAATTGAAGAGGACATACACCAAAAAATTGGAATGATATCCCATGTTATGGATTGGAAGAAATCACATTTTTAAAGTGATTTATGATTTAATGTAATCATTATCAAAATACCAATGACATTCTTCACAGAAATAGAAAATCCACCAAAATTTGTATAGAACCTCAAAAGAATCCAAATTGCCAAAGCAATTCTGAACAAATAGAACAAAGCTGGAGGCATTGCATTACCAGGCTTCAAAATATATTACAAAGCTATAGTAACCAAAAGTGCATAGTACTGATATAAAAACAGACACATAAATCAATACAATAGAATATAGAATTGGCAGTGGGGAGGACCATATATTTACAGTGAACTCATTTTTTACAAAGGTACCAAGAATATACTTTTTGAAGAAAGATAGTATCTACTATAAATTGTCCTGGGAAAACTGGATATTCACATTGAGAAGAATAAAACTACATCCCTCACACTACATACCAAAATCAAATTAAAATGCATCAAAAACTTAAATTTCAGAGCTGAAACTATGAAGCTACTAGAAGAAAACATTAGAGTAATGCTTCAGGGCTAAGACCTCAAAAGCACTGTCGGCCAAAGCAAAAATAAACAAATGGGATTCTATCAAACTAAAAAGCTGCCACACAACAAAGGAAATAATTAACAGGTAGAGACAGTCTACAGAATTGGAGAAAATATTTACAAACTATCCATCAGACAAAGGATTAATAACCAGAATATATAAAGAACTCAAACTCCTCAATAACAAAAAACAAATAATGCAAATAAAAATGAAAAAATGATCTTAATAGACATTTCACCAAAGACAACATACGAATGGCCAACAGGTATATGAAACCATACTCAACATCACTAATCAACAGGAAAATATAAATCAAAACCACAATAAGGTACCATCTCACCCAATTAGAATGGCTGTCATAAAAAAAACACGCAAAAAGCCAAATGCTTTCCAGAATGCAGAGAAAGGGAAATCTTAGTACACTGTTGGTGGGAATGTAAGTTAGTATAGCTACTATAGAAAACATTTGGTGGTTTCTTAACTAGCTAAAAATAGATTTACTATGTGATTCAGCAATCCTACTGCTGGGTATTTATCCAAAAGATAAGAAGTCAGTATGTGGAAGAGAGGTATGTAGTCCATATTTATTGCAGCACTATTTCCCATAGCCAAAATATGAAATCAACCTAATTATTCATTAAAGGATAAATGAATAAAGAAAATGTGGTACATATGCAGAATGGAATATTACTCAGCTTTCAAAAAGAATGGAATTGTGTCACTTGCAGCAATATGGAAAGAACTGTAGGACATTATATTAAGTGAAGTAAGCCAGGAACAGAAAACTTAATATTGCATTTTCTCCCTCAATTGTAGAGGCTTAAAAAAGGTTGGTCTCTTGGAGGTAAAGAGTACAATAATGGTACTAGAGGCTGGGGAGGGTAGCAGAGAGAAGGAAAGGAAGGGAAGTTGGTTAATAGGTCTAAAAACACAGAAGGAATAAGTTCTACCATTTGAGAGCACCGTAAGATGACTATAGTTAACAATTTATTGTGTATCTAAAAATAGCTAAAAGTTTTAGAATGTTCTAAAAAATAATCAATGCTTGAGGCAATGGGTATCCTAATTAACAGGATTTGATCATTACGCATCGTATGGATGTATCAAAATATCACATGTACTCCATAAGTATATATAATTATTATGTATCAATAAAATTTTCTTAAAGGTTAAGTAATATTCCTCACTCATAAGCAGATTTAAGTGTATTTGTTTTTGTTTTTGTTTTTGAGATAGGTCTTGCTCTGTCACTCAGGCTGGAGGGCAGGGGTGCAATCTTGGCTTACTGCATTCTTGACCTCCCAGGGCTCAAGCAATCCCTTCACCTCAGCCTCCAGAGTAGCTGGGACTACAGGCACCCGCAACCACCCACCACCATATTGAGTTAATTTTTGTATTTTTTGTAAAGACAGGATCTTACCATGTTGCCCAGGCTGGTCTTGAATTCCTGAACTCAAGCAATTTGCTCACCTGTGGCTGCCAAAGTATCCCAGACAATTACAGGCATGAGCCACCAGGCCCAGAGATTTAAGATGTTTTCTTTTGTTTGTTTTATTTCTGTTTTTTTTACTTCTTGCTGTATTCCTTTTTTAGTTAAATATTCCTTTTATTTTCATATTTGTTGAACTAATTATTTTTATTTCATTAAGTTCCAGAGTACATATGCAGGACGTGCAGGTTTTTTTTACATAGGTAAACATTTGCCAGGTGGTTTGCGGCACCAATTAACCCAGAACCCAGGTATTAAGCCCAGCATGCATTAGCTATTTATCCTGATGCTTCCCACTGGCCCCAGTGTGTGATGTTCCCCTCCCTGTGCCCATGTGTTCTCATTGTTCAGCTCTCACTTACAAGTGAAAATATGTAGTGTTTGTTTTTCTCTTCCTATGATAGCTTGCTGAGGATAATGACTTCCAGATTCATCCATGTCCCTGCAAAGGACATGATCTCATTTTTAATGGCTGCATAGTACTCCATGGTGTATATGTACTACATTGTCTTTACCTAGTCTATCATTGATAGGCATTTGTGTTGATTCCATGTGTTTACTATTGTGAATAGTGCTTCAATGAATATACACCTGCATATACCTTTATAATAGAATTATTTGGATTCCTTTAGGTGTATACCCAATAATGAGATTGTTGAGCCTATGAGAAATACCTACAGGGAACACTATAACCCCATGTAGATAGTGATAAGAATCATAAGAGAGACAAAGACAGATTGATATTGGAGTCAGATGTAAAATAGACAATTTGTGAGATACATAGTACATGAGAATAGAAAGATTTACATTTTCGCTTTACCTTAGAGAGGATATTAAAAACAAATTAATAATTGCTTTTTTACCCCCTTTAAACTTTTAACACAAAATACCTTCATTTTGTGAATTAAGTGCTACCCTTCGATCATGCTACTTCTTAATTTTGATGTAATTTGTATTTGTAATTTTTATATTGTTACCAGAGAAGTAAAACTGCAGCTAGATTCCTTGGTTCCCCTATAGCCAACACTTAGGTTCTTGGTCTTCCTAACCTGGAAGAATGGGGAAAGGGCCCCAGAGACGCTGTGAATTTTATAGCTGAAATAAAACTTGTGGACCCAAAGAGAATGAGAAAGTGCAGTTTATTAGTCAGAGTGAAAGGACAGTTCCCACATTTTCATGGAAGGGGATCCAGAAAGAGGATACCGTCCAGGCAGACGCTGCTGGAGTTTTTCCCCTTGAGTTATTACCTCCCCATTCGTCTTCTGATCCAATGAGAGGAGTTCTTTGAAACCTCTGGATTGATTGATCTTTAACTCCATTACCGGATTGGCTACTTGTTTTATAACCCTGAGTTACAGAGCCCCCTCCCCCAAGAGCCAGCCTTGGGAAATTCAGAGATAAAGGGTCCTACCTGGCTTGCCTGGGTGGGAAGGTGAAACAAAGAGCTCTACCTGGCCGGCTGTGGGAAACTGAACAAAGGACCCTAGGCAGGAAAACCGGAGAATCTCTGCACTCCAAACATAATGTTCCCAGCTTACCCCAGGAAGTCCCTCTAACACAGTCCCACAATATGATGATTACTTCATTCTTCATTTTAAAAAATTTTCATTTCATCACAAATTTTTATTTTCTCTCCCATTTCTCATATATATATGAGAAATATATATATATATATATATATATATATATTTTTTTTTTTTTGCAAAGTCTTCCTGGAATTTCTATATCTTTATATCCTACATGTATGGATAGTCCCAAGTTTCCCAGCCTCAGTACCTTCTTTCTCTCAACTTTCCTTGGATTGACTTTTATAACTATGATTTATACTGATGACTCCTAAATCTTATCTCCGACATGGTGCTTTTTCCTGAACTTCAAATCTATGTACCCGATTGTCTGTTGAAATCTACCACAGGCATCTCAAACTCGGTATGTCCAAAAAGAAACAATTTCACACTCTACAAACCTATTCTCCTACACAATTTCAACTCTCCGCCTCACATTATCATAAACAGCTCTATCTAAAAAACAAACAAACAAAAAAACCAGAATTTAATAACAAGTCTTCATTTTCTTAATTTCCTACATCCACTTGCCTACCAACATCATTGAAATTACCTCCCACACATTCTTTAAATTGGTCTTTCTTCTGTCTCCAGGGAAATTACTTTTGCACTGTGATTCTTTTCTCCTCTGAATAATAACAAGTTCTGTGCCTCTATCATAGCTTATGACCACTCTTTCTTTCATATCCATTCTCAGCCTAAAAACTTTAGAATGAAGGTTAATTCTTTTTGCTTGGCTTACAGAGTTCTCCAGGATCTAGATCCAGGCATAATTTATGGCCTCTCTGTTTTTATATTTGATGACACATTTGTACTGAATTACAAGCAGTCATTTTTATGCACTATGTTATAATGCACTTTGTCATAATGGAGAACATTTCCTGTTGCCAGCCACAGTGAATTTTCTTCTTTAGTCATCTAGAAAACCCCTACTTATCATAGAACAGCTTGTTCCCTGAAGCTGTCCACCTTATCTTTCCAGTCAGATTTCACTTTGCTTATTGGTTCCATTATGTACTGTCTACATGTTATTATACAGAATATTTAGTGTGGTATTGTGAAGAGAGGTTTACCCAGCATTTGCTCCCCAGAGCTTCGAGAGCTCAGTAGCACTGTATCTGGTGTACAGTAGTATCTCATTTATAATTTTTTTAATATACAAATGATAAATTCTGCTGGATTGAATTTTTTTATTAGTGAAATAAGCTAGTAAAATAGCCAGTCTTGGAGATCTAATCAGAAACACCTCTGGAGTAAAAGCAGAGGCAAATAGCTAAGTTAATGGAAGTGGTTAATTAGATAAAATTAAGATTCTCATTGGAAAGAGAAAAGTTGGTAGATAGAATTGTGAAAAGACAATCAGCAGCATCTAGCACAATGACATTATTTTGGTGACAATTTCTAAGTGATATCAAGCATGGAATGTTTATGACATTGAAGTTATAAGTGAGACATCACTTTTTTTAACACAGACACATAAACAAGCAGATATATAATATGTATCTATTGGGTATCTCTGTATTTTATAATGCATTATATTATACAAAAATTCTTTTTGTTCATATTTATGTATGTCAGCTGCTTCCAACTACTAGAGAAAATAGACTTACAAGGAGAATGTGGAAAGGAGGGAGGCAGTAATATTCCGGTAGCGATTCAGTGGCTGAGCCAGCTGATGCTCAGCTATTTAGCAAAAGAACAACTCTTGAAGAGGGTTCTGAATTAGGCTGGCTGAAACTCAACAATTCTGGGGGGAAAAAACAGATTTAGCCAAGAGGAAGTAAAGGACTGAGTACTGTTAAAGACTTAATGAAACAGATGGCCCATTGTTTTGCAATGGAGCCACTACAATCAAGTCTGTTTTTAACCCATTTAAAGACTCCTGTATATTGATGTTTCAAAAGTATACTCTAATCCCAGAGAATCTATCAAGCAATAGTATTTTTGTCCTGAGCAGCTGAGTGATAGTCATGAACTAAACACTGCTTAGAAGAATAAAATTGCAAGGGGTTCTGTATTTTTTTTTTAAATCTGAGATATTTGAATTTGTATCTTGAATAATTTCCTGATAAAAGAATATGCAAAAGTAGAGTGAGAAAATATAATATTAATTAGTGGTCATCGATTTTCATATGGATAAAACTGAAAAAAACACAAATTACAATATCCTTAATATCTGAGAATAAACAAGGATATTAATGACACATTATTTTATAACTCATTTATTATATAAAAACTACAAGAGTAGTTTAGAGAGACCAAGTTCTGACTGATATTCTCTTTACACGAAGAGCATATATTTCTCAGTTTTGATAAGAAAAACAAGCTGACATTTGCCTGCTACAGTTAGGAAATATATTGACAGCTCATTCTTGGTTCAGAATATTTTTGCTATGCTTCTAAATTTTCTTTTCACCTGCCTTAAAACGTTAAACTTTTTTTTTGTAGGGTGTCAGTCATTTTATTGAGGGGCTTCTGGAGGGGTAGTTTGAAGAACGGCTGAGCAAGACAATGAGATTAAAGGTCTTCCTCATATCAGGATTTCCCTAGCCTCTAAGGCACTGAAACCAAAATTTTAATTATTTTTAAAACAAGTTTTCGACCAGAAGTGGTGGCTCACGCCTGTAATCCCAGCCCTTTGGAGGCCGAGGCAGGCAGATCACTAGGTCAGGAGTTCGAGACCAGCCTGGCCAACATGGTGAAACGTCGTCTCTACTAAAAATACAAAAATTAGCAGGGCGTGGTAGCAAGCACCTGTAATCCCAGCTACTTGGGAGACTGAAGTAGGAAAGTTGCTTGAACCCAGGAGGTGGAGGTTGCAGTCAGCTGAGATCATGTCACTGCACTCCAGCCTGGGCAACAGAACAAGACTTCATCTTGAAAAAACAAACAAACAGACCGGGCGCGGGGGCTCATGTCTGTAATCTCAGCACTTTGGGAGGCTGAGTCGGGCGGATAATGAGGTGAGGAGATTGAGACCATCCCGGCCATGGCGAAACCCCGTCTCTACTAAAATAAAAAATAAAAAAAAAAAATTAGCCGGGCATGGTGGCACAAGACTGTAGTACCAGCTACTCAGGAGACTGAGGCAGGGGAATCGCTTGAATCCGGGAGATGGAGGTTGCAGTGAGCTGAGATCATGCCACTGTACTTCAGCCTGGTGAAAGGGCAAGATTCTGTCTCAATAAAGACAAAAGCAAAAAACAAGTTTTATATTATTATATTTAAATTACCTATTGTTGCGTTACTAATCTTAAACATGCTGTTTATGAACTCATTTGTTTCTTCACTCACGCATTTTTTCTTTCTGAAATAGGTGGTATAATCAATCACTAGTTCTTTCCTTTGCCTTGAATATTCACCACACATTTTTCTCTATTAATACAGTAACACAAAATACATTAGTGAATTATTTGTCAACTTTAGATACAAGGAAAAGTGTTTTCAGGAAGTGGTGTATTGGCATTGTTTTGTTGATGGAATTGCCTCCCTATTCACTGTTTTTTTCATCTCTCTTCTTGTTTAGTAATTTTAAAATGGGGTCACCTATACTGATTACCTGTAATTTTTCACATATTTTTTATTTTTGAATTATCTTGATTTTGCCTCAATTATTATTTGTTTTACTTGGCTCTTTATTTAATTATGAAAAACACATGTTTCTTTTCAGATACCATCTCGCTTGAAATCTCTGCTGCTTACTTACATGGGAGGGGAGATACCATGATCACAAAACCTCTGCTGCATTTCTATTTATTCCTGGTTCTCATGTCTTTTCAAGTAGGGAGAACTGTAGCCCCATTGGAAGATTTAGCACCTCACCTTTCTTGAGCCAGCAAAGTACCTCAGTGCTGTGTAATTACCATCATTAGCTGCTGATGATGATTAATTCGTATTCTCTAAGTTGCTGACACCAAAATCTTAATTTTACCGAGGACTAGACGTAACTTTCTGGCTCAGGAAAGGTGAGGGGCTAAACAGAGCCCAGGTCTCTGTGTTTAGTTTTTCCTATTTGGAGCCATGGGATTAACACCCTAAATTAATCTCTTGGCAACCCTAGCTTTAATGTACACAAGAATTCCTTTGGGATTGTTTAAAATGTGGATTTATAAACCCTGGTGGATTGAAAGTCTGAAAGTTATGATGCCTGTAAATCTACATTTTAACAAGCATCTTTAGGTGATTATGACTTGCCAACTTGGAAGCTACTCAGAAAACAAACAAATTAGTGATAAGATAGTAATTAAGAAGCTTCACAAAACTATGACATTTGCGGTTGCTTGACGTCAAATATCACTTGTCTTTTTATTTCTTACGGCTAACTCCCATTTAAAAGCATGTGCATTCTAGTGTTGAGCCATGCCTGAGTCAAGTGTGCTGTCATTTTGCTAACTTCTCATCTTGTTTATTGCATCATTTAAAATATTTTGAGCTGGAGGTAAGAGAACAGCAGGGATATTTGTTAACCTTGATGACAAAATGTCATAAGGTTGCAGTACCAGAGCTAGTTCAGTGGCTCAATAATGTTATGAAAAACCTAAGTTCTCAGGTCTTTTTGCTATTTCATAAATGTACTGATTTTTGTCTTCAGGTTTAAGCCCCACAGGATAGGAAGGTAGAAGTCATGTACACGTAAAATGCTGATATTGCTCAGGGCATCATATTCTTAAACAACTGTGTCAAAGTGCAAGAAAGGAAGAGGATCCCTTGCATTATGTTCCTTTCTCAGGAGAACATTGGTTTTTGATTTTTCAAAAGCACCTCAATGAACTTTCTCATATGCCTGAATTTCCAAAAGCATTCTACATGGTCACCCCAACTTAATCAGTGTGGGGATATCAAGATTATTTTTATATCAGAGGATAGAGGAGGAACCCACATCCCCTGAGTAAAATTGTCCACAAACATGAAAAAACTAAAAATCAATGTTCTACTCTATCATTTTGTGATATTTGATAAATAATATTTAAAATTGATTTGTTGTTAAAGTAATTTTAACTATGTAGATAGTTAAATTAACAAATTAATTATTTCTTACAATTATCTAGGAACCTGGGCTTTAAACATTAAAGTAGCCAACAAAATTTTAAATGAATCTTCTCAATGGGGAAATGGTATTTATTTATATTTGACAATGACATTTGGTCAATGTGATGATTAATTTTATGTATCCATTTGACTGGACAAGGGGTGCCAAGATACTTTGTCAAAAGTTATTTCTGGGTGTGTCTGCAAGGTGATGCTGGATACGATTAGCATTTGCATTGGTAGACTGAATAAAGCAGATGGCCCTCCTCAATGATGATGCGTATCATGTAATTCATTGAGGTCCTCAAAGAGATGGAAGAAGGGAGAATTTGCTCTCTCTGTCTGACTGTTGAGCTGAAATACTCTTCTCCTGCCCTCAAACTAGGATTTACATCAGTTCTCAGAACTACACGGTTGATTATCCTTGGTTTCCAGGTTATAGATGACAGATTGTGGTACTTCTCAGCCTGCATAATCACATGAGCCACTAATAAATCTCTATGTATTTATGTATTATGTCTGTCTGTATGTATGTCTGACTGTCTCTCTGTATGTATGTATCTATCATCTATTTCCTATTATTAATAGTTCTATTTCTCTGAAAAACCTGACTAAAACAGTTAAGATTGTTATATGTCCCTTGTGTCACATGTCACATACATTGGAAGTCTTTCTGAGTTGCCATATTGGCAATACTTAGATGCTTTTTGATAAAACTCTTCATTTGTATACATAACCTTATTCCATAGTTCTCCTTCCATTTGTCTCATTAATTTAAGTCTATGAATAACCTCATACGTTGCATATTTCAAAGGTTTTATTCTCAGTCCTATTTATTTTCTAGTTATGTCAGAGGCTTTTGAAACAGAGCGACTCTATCTTAAATAGGGACGGGGTAAAATGAAGCTGAGACCTACTGGGCTGCATTCGTAGACAATTAAGGCATTCTAAGTCACAAGACGAGACAGGAGATTGGCACAAGACACAGGTCATAAAGATTCACCAAAACCAAGACGGCAGTGAGAGTGATCCTTGGTCCTCCTCACTGCCACACTCCCACCAGCACCGTAGCAGTTTAGAAATGCCATGAAAATCTCAGGAAGTTACCCTCTATGATCTATAAGGGGTTGGGTTTAGCATATCATCAAACATATGGAATAGCATTTCTTTTATTCCTCTGCTTTCTTAATAAACTTGCTTACATTTTATTCTCCAACTTGCCCTGAATTATTTCTTGTGTGAGATCCAAAGACCCTCTCTTGGGGTCTGGATCAGGACTCCTTCCTAGTAACAGTTATAAATGCTCTCTAGGAATTTCTATTTTTTTTCCTTCCCCCCTCCCTCCTTTCTTTCTCTTTCTTTCTTTCATCTTTCTTTCTTTCTTTCCTTCTTTCTTTTTCTTTCTTTCTTTCCTTCTTTCTTTCTTTCCTTCTTTCTTTCTTTTCTCTCTTTCTTTCTTTCCTTCTTTCTTTCTTTCTTTTCTCTCTTTCTTTCTTTCTTTCTTTCCTTCTTTCTTTTCTTTCCCTTTTTTTTTTGTTTTTTTTTTTTTGTTTGTTTGTTTGTTTGTTTGTTTGCTTTTTTGAGACAGAGTCTCACTCTGTTGCCAGGCTGGAGTGGAGTGCAGTGGTGCGATCTTGGGTCACTGCAACCTCTGCCTCTCGGGTTCAAGGGATTATCTTGCCTCAGCCTCCTGAGTAGCTGGGATTACAGGCACACGCCATCATGCCCAACTAATTTTTGTAATTTTAGTAGAGATGGGGTTTCACCATGTTGTCCAGGATGGTCTCGATCTCTTGACCTTGTAATCTGCCTGCTTCAGTCTTCCAAAGTGCTGTGATTACAGGCATGAGCCATCGTACCGCGTCTAGAAATTTCATTTCATTACATTATTCAACTGCTAAACTATGAAAAGGATTTCAAAATCTGTTACTCTAACTTTTGATCTCTCTTCCATATTTTCACTTAGTGATTATAAAAACATATTCCAAACTTAAATTTGTCTAGAGCAGGTGCCAGTCATTCATCCCAATGCTCTCACCCAAATTTCCTTCAGTCTCATTTAACACCATGAATATGGTTATTTAATTACTATGGTCATTTAAATGAACATTCTTGACAAACTCAATCTAGTGAGAATATACTACCCTTATTAATGCAGATAAAGAAAACCTCAAAAGATTTTATCAGTGCCATTATTTCCAAGTCTCAAAAACGATATAATCTATACCTGTAATAATTGTAATAAAAGTTATACATTCAACTATTTGGAGTTACATTCAATGTTTTGCTTTTTGGTGCATGTGACATCCACCGAATCAGCATATTCTTTTTATTAGTGGACATTCCCCTATAAAAAATAAAATCCAGAATCAAATTATTTCCCAAAACCTTTACCACTTCTTCTAGGTATCATCTTTAACAGAGTATTGTAACAGACTCCTCACTAGTCTCGCTGTTTTTGACACACACACACGCACACACACACAAACACACACACACACGCACACACCATACAGCAACTAAGGTGATCCTCTTCTCAAAATCCAATGATCTCTACTCTTTCTCAAAGTTAAAATAGGAATTAGGAGTCTTTATAGTGGCCCAAAGACCTTCCATAAATTACACCTCCTCCCTCTTCTCAAACTCAACTCCTAATTCTGCCTTGATTACATTGCTCTAGCCACACAGTATATCTGGCATTTGGGCTTCATACTTGCTCTTTTCTCTGTTTGGAAAGCCCTTTCCCTAGATATGCCCAAGCCTTTCTTTCTTGATTTCTTTAGGAAGTTGCCTTAACAAAAAGCCTTCTATGACCTCAATATGTAAAATTATAAAACCCACACTTAGCACTTTCTAAGTGTTTTAGCCACCAGCATTTTTTCTTTTGCACTTCTTACCACCTAGTATTTAATTTATTCATTTATCTATCTACTTATTTATTTTTTAATGTTTCCCCATTAAGAATGGAAGTGTCATGCGGCAGGACATTTTCCCATTTTGTATATTAATATATTTCCAGTGTGTAGCACAATGTGCAATATATAGAAAGTGCTTAAAATATTTGTTGATTAAATGGACAAATATTATAAAGTATACAAATTAACTGAATAAGTATTATAAAGTATACAAATAATTTCCAGAGGTAGGTGAAATGAAAAACATGGAATAAAGATAATTGAAACTTTATAAATTTCCACTCAGATAAAGATATTGTACTTTACATAACATTATACAACATTATAAACATATGGCAATCTTAACCATATGATAATGTCAAATATAAAGGGAATAATTATTAAAGCATGTTTTGAACATTTTGAATGAATACATTCCAGGATTTTGATAATATAGAAAAATATATATTTTATTTAATTTGTTGATTTGTTTATACACATAATTAAAATGACACACAATAATATATTAATTTTAAATATTACTTTTCATAGTACATTAAGTCATTTTATAAACTATTCATATTCCTCTTTGATATTAATATCACCTAAAACAGTCTGTTTCCTAGTCTCTCTGATCTAATGGATTAAGATGAATTATGTGTGATGGAAATGGAATAAATTGTAACCCAAATCACAAATTTCCATAAAATTAGAATAATTTTTCTGTAATTTTTTTTCTCATAGGTGTAATTGTCTTCAGAGTGATTGATCTCCACAGTGCAATGGCTTTACATTGTATAGTTTCCAAACAATCTTTTAAAAGTTTTCTCTCTTCTGTCAATGATATTGAATACTTCCAATTGTGAGAGCACATTCCCAGAAGTCCTGACTGGACTTAATCAGTGGTTGTTGTTTTTGTTGTTGTTGTTGTTGTTGTTGGCTCTCATTTTACTGACTCTGTCAAGTCACCTCTGTAAGTATCCTGATATAGGAATAACTGCTTTGCATAATGTATATTTCTCTCTTTTTTTAAAGGCTATCCTATAAAACAAATGACTGCAAAATCTCACAATGAAGTCCTTCCTATTTTCTAAGAAGTAATTTTCAAGGAAAAAACCTCACATGATATTTGGACGTATATTGTAATTTATCTCACTTAGTAGCTGTAGCATCTCTGAATTGGGTTTTATTGACCTCAGTAATAAAGAAAAAGCGAGGGTAGATTTCTGCTACAGTGATTCAGAAATGCCTTGAGGAAAGTATGTGGAAACTAATGTAGATAAGTTCTACATAAAGGAAATAATGGGCTGGGTCATTCTGGATGGAAGGGGCACACTATACAAGTGGACTTTAGAGAAAGTCATAGGTTAAGAGTCGAAGAAATTCAAGCCTTCTTTATCACACATTGGTACTTCTCATTTGGTCAGAATCCAGTGTTAAAAAGCCTAAAGAGGAAGTATAATTTTTTGGGTGATGAGAGGGGGTTTAGCCATCACCTTAAGCATTGTTCATTACTTTGCATTACAAACATTCTAAGTATGCTCTTTTAGTTATTTTGAAATGTGCAATAAATTATTACTGACTGTAGTCACGCTGATGTACTATCAAATACAGGAATAGGCTGCACTGATAAGAAGATTGGTCCTAATCCACAGGTAGTGAGTAGACATTGCAAATCTCTACAAAGAACAACTCTGATTCTATAATATGCGTGTTGTTTTCTCATGTAATACATAATTTAATCATTATAATAACATTGAGGGATAAGAATTATTTTTTTGTTACAGATGAGAAAAGCCAATATTATAGAAATAAAATAATGCTTACAAGTTACACTAAGACAGAGCTGAGAGTCCATCGCTTATGCATCAGGATGTTTTTTATCTTGTCATTGCAGTGACAGTGTAAAGAATGATTGGCGTAAAAAGAGACTATAAGAAGGGTAGGGATACTTGCTAGGAAGGCATTGCAATTGCCTATGTTCAAGAGGATGAAAGTTTCAATGAAAACTTAGTTAGCATATGGAACGTTGTTTCTGTAATTACTAAAAGTGAACAGTTTATTTGCTATTAAATTTGGTTTTGAAGCATATTGGAAAATATTGGTGATAATAGATATTCGAAGATTTGATTTCAACCTAATGAGAATGTACGAGATTATTATCCATAATATTAACATAATTTATAGTTGTGAAGTGGTTATAGTATTTATATTAATCACATAAAAGCACCTTTAGGAAGAATTTTATATTACAGAGTAGTAAAAATTGGATATGCTAATGACACAGATCTGATCACTATACATTTTATTAATACATCACCATATACCTCATAAATATGTATAATTATTAATTTATGTCAATTTAAAAGTGAAATTCAAAGAATATAAAAACATGTATATCATGGAGTTTCCTTTGGTTGTTCACACACTAAAACTATAGTACCAATTTTCATGCAAATAACCTTCTAAGATGTGTTTTTTTTTTTCCTATCATTAGCAATTTAATAACATCATAAGCAGTTTACTTCAAAAGCTCCTTTTATCCAAAGAACTCAAAGTTATCATAAGCATTAATTACATGTAAAAGTCTCTGAGGGATAGAATCATTTATGCAAGCTTCTCTCATAGGATCACTTATAGGTAATGGTTTTAGAGAATAATATACCTGCTAATCAGACACTTTGAGCACAAGATTAACATAAGTCTCAATAAAATAGAATGCTAATGGAGAATTTTATTTTATGGTGTTCATTTTTCATTGTCCACAAAGTTTTCATAAACCCTTATTTAGAATTATAAAGAAAATCTCTAATAACTTTTGCCAAGAATCAGAGGCAGATTTTCCTTATAGCCAATGAAATTTAACCTTTTGGGTTCTCACTTTAACATCTACTTCCATGGCCTTGAGAAGCGCCTATAAATGTGTTGTCCACAGGAACATAGGTAAATCATACCCAAGTCTGTAGGTGTATGTGGCTAATAGAACTCCCTTGACATTCCTTCTTGGGTAGAGGAGTTGACATTTGTGGTTTTAGTTTGAAAAATAAGTTTACATTGCCTCACTTGTATCATGAACAAGCATACATTTCAGTAAAACATGTTAAACAACAGTTTGCTCATGAGAGCAACTTCAGAGAACGTTATATAGGGAGGTAAAACAAGGAGATGAATTGTTTTATCTTTCCCAATATTGTTGGAAAATATTTTCCTTCTGGTAAAATAATTTTAAGCTCTGCATGTTCTATTGTTGAACTACTTACTTAATTTTGTTGTAAAAGCAATATCAGAGGAGAGATTGTGGATCTTTTCTAACACAACTATATATCCACTAGTTACCAATTTCTAATCTAATAAAAATTTTACAAGAACAGGTAGAATGAGATGAATTTAAAAATCAAGGCCCATGTTCCTTTATAAGAGAAAATTTAATAGTAATGGATAATTTATAATACTCTGCAATATGGACATTGTATCTGGAAAACTGGGAAAAGATACAGTACATAACATTGCTCCCCTGTCCACATCCCTGCAAATTTGACAGTGGATCTTTCTCTTCCTACTCCAGAATAACTGGACCAGGGAAGAACATCAAATTCTGACACAGGATCAGGAGCTTGCATGAAATGTCTACAATGAATTGAGAATTAGAACCAGGAGACAAATAAATTATAAAAAACACGATGGGCAAAGAAGAACTAGAATATATGGGTCGCTGTTAATAAAAATTTCTGTGATGATATAAATGTGGCTGTTGGTAACTAATAATGTGACTAATAATATAGATAAATTGATTATTTTATTTCATCTTATTTAATTAAAGTTCAGATAGTGATATGTGACTAGTGGCTACCTCACTTGATAGCAAAAATTTTGGAAGATCACAGTAGTAGAGATAAATAGCTCTGTTTAGTTATGTGTATACCAGGAAAAGATCAACTGAATGAGAAAACAGTTGATATAAAAAAATTAGGGAGGAGAGAGACCACATGCAAGGACAGAGAATATAATTTTGGGTTTTGATTTTTATTTTCCACTTGCATGTGACACAGATCTTCATTGCCCTATTCTTAAGTTTGGTTAGAAAACTGTTCTCTATGCTCTTTCCCAGTAAATCCCTTTTATACTTTGAATTAATTTATGTGGCTTACTTTCAAGTAAATTTGACTTAGAGAAAGAACCATACAACGTATGGTAAAATGCTGCCAGAATATCAAGGAAATCATGGAAACAAGCCCAGCCCAGCATTCCCTACACAGTTCCTGTTTCACTCCAGCAGAATGTGGTAGGCAGAACTTGAGTTCATGTGTTGTACAGACCCGTGCTGACATCTTAAGCCTAGCCAGTAAGTTATGTGAATTTAGGAATATAGTTAAAAATCTGTTAGCATCACTTTGTCACCTTTAATATGAGATGTAATCAATAGCAATACCAACTTCACAGAGATATTAGTACTAGATACAATCATGCATATACAGAATTTGTTACAGTGACTGACACACGTGGCTAGTTTAGTTCCTCACTGTCAAACGCTGCCCCTTCCCAGAGCCTGCTATGCTAAGGTGATATCATTGGTCACAATGCATTTCAAACGTAACTGTCATCTTTGTGAGAGGAAAAAGAAGGGAGATAGGATGATTTTTAATTTCACTTTTATAGAGAAATAACTTAAAATGTGGAACTGTGCCGAAAAATCTCTATGTAGAGTGTGGTTTTTTTGCCTAATTAATAGTGAAAGGCAATATTATGAAATATTGAAATGATAATTAAGTTAGAATTGGCCAGAAGGTTACATTGCAGTCACAAAAATATGTTTGTTTCTGATGCGTCGCTATTTCCCTACCTAAACTTTGGTGAAACTAAATAAATAAATTCATGAAAGAGAAATATCCATATAAAAACATATCTTCCTTGGGCAAGATGCAATCTTTCTGAAAATGGAAAGAATCACATTAGAAATTATAATATATTGCTTTCATTCCAATCTTAAGCATGTTTGAAACAAAAAATTCCAATTTCTATGAAAATGTTCTCTAAGGTATTATTTGCATACAATTGCAATGTATATGTGAAATGTGTAGAAAATTTTTAACTCCAAGACAGAAAATGGATATTCTAAATATATCCCTGTTTATACATTCAACACATTATCAATTAGATGAATGAAATGCAGTTTACATCTTTTAAAAGTTTTAGATGAGTAACATACTCTATTACAATCAAGTTATTTTAACAACTATAGGGTAGTGTGGCTGGAGCTAACTCTACTGCTTTTTCACAAGGCATTGCTGCCTTATCTTGATATGAAAAATTAGGTTAGGCGTTTTTAATATTTATTAAACTAATTAAAATAACTTCTACATTTATTGGTTAAATGCATTTTAATTTTTTCATATGTCTGGAAGCTAAACAAATCATAGGTAAAAAGGCAAATTGGCCACTATCATTTTTAATTGAAATGAAAAAATCATAACATATAATATGTTTAGACAGTCTACACACATATCACTTTGATTTTCTCTTATTTGACATCTCAAGAGCATTCTCCTTGCTTCATTTATCTTTCTTAAATTTTTATGTTATCAACCAGTTCTGACTTTTTGCCTTACTGACTACTTCTCAGTCTCTTTTATAAAAGTTATTTCCTGTAAAACTTTAGATTTAGGCATATACCCGCATTGTTCCAACCCCCTCTTCTCTCTATAACTTATTCCTTAGGGACTTCACCTAGTACCATATCAATCTACACACAATATAAGCTATGATGTTTTTATTTTGATTAAAAATGATATGTCTTAAAATAACATAATTAAATGAATATCATATATAACAGCCACCTGGACATCTTCACTTGATGTTCCCAGGCACCTCAAAATTCATATAAGCAAGGTGCTAATTGTCTTTACCTCTAGTGTTTTTTAGCTAGGTAATAAGGTGCCATCACTGTCCCCTAGGATGGTAAGTAGAAATCACCCTCAAGTTCTTTTAGTTATAACTTCTGTGCTCTAGTCCATAATCAACACCAGTCTATTCTCTTTTCAATTTCTACCAACTTGTTTCCCTGTCTTGATCACCCCTGCTCTTTCTCTAGATCAGGCTCTCACCATATCTCATTTGGAATATCAGAATAACCACTTCAATTATTCTTCATGCTGCAGCAAGAATGATTTTTATAAACTCAGTCTTGTTACTGTTCTGCCTGCAAACCAACCAGGGGAACAAATGTGCCCTCCTATATATGGGCTAAATTCCTCTTTCACTGAACTCTGGATATCTTGCCATCACAGAACCTTCCCCTCCTCCTTTTGTCAAACTAAAAAATTCCCTTGATTCCATATTCTCCCCTAAATGCTCCTCTGTTTTTATTGTCTTCCTTATTACAGAATATCCTTTTGAAATTTTCATCTGAACTCATTATCTCTGCATTTTATACTCATCACTCAATTCCTTTCTAATCAATGCCTTGAAGCTATTTTTTGTCAAGCTCAAAAATAACCTTTGTATTACCAAATCTAATGACACTACTTTGATTTTCTCTTGTTTGACATCTCAGGATCATTCTCCTTGCCTCATTTTCCTTTCTTAGATTTTTATGTTATCAATCAGTTCTGACTTTTTGCCTTTCTGATTGCTTCTTGGTCTCTTTTACAAGTTATTTCCTATAGAACTTTAAATTTAGGCGTGTCCCAGCATTGTTTCAACTACTTCTCGCTGTATACTTATTCATTAGGGGCTTCATCTAGTACCATATCAAATATCATATGGCCAAGTTTAAATCTATGGTCGCAACATTCTTTTGAACATGAGACACATACGCAACATGTCATCTCCAAAATAAGTAAGGGTCATTTAAAATCTAGCATATTAAACCCAGAAATTCTGCTTGTCTCCAATCTGTCCAGTTTTCCCCGTTACAGTAGATATACTGAATATTCAATTACTCATACCCAAAACTCTTGATTCATCTTTTCCAGTCCAGTCCATAAACATATCTTCTTATTTCATGTCCTTCTTTTTCACTTCATGACCTTGAAAGAGACAAGGAAAACACTGAAAAATGTGTTTTATTAAAATTACAACTGTCTGCTCATTAAGGCCACTAATACGAGGGTAAAAAGTCAAGCCACAGCATGAAAAGTTTCCGCCACATCTATAACTGACAAAGCACTCATCTATCAAATGTAAGAAAATTTTATCAATGAACATATGAGGAATGGACATGCATAATGATATATTTATTGTTTTATAGCCCAATTACAATTATATAGTATGGATAAATAACTCTTTAATTACATCCATGTTATTTAATCCTCAAAAAGTTTCAATGGAACTAGATATCACTATTGTCTTATTTTCACACATGGAAAAACTAATTTGTACAGGATAATTAGAATCCTTGCATCATGATGCTATTTTGCCTGCTTATATCTACTCTGGGTATGTATGCATCACAGAAATAGGTTATCAAATGTCCTTTTCTTATTATTTTGGTTGCTTCGTACTTCCATATTTTGGCAGAGATATTGATCAACATTTCCACTGAAAAAAATGAATAGATCAATTTAGAAATTGGTAACTTGGGTTTAATTTTTAAAATAAAGTCAGCTTTTGATTTACTTCTGGGGAATATGGCTTTTGTACACAGATGACTTAAATTTCCCATTTATGTTGGGATGGCCTCCATATAGGAATCTGGTATACTTTTTGATTCAAGTTTTCAACATATTTTAAATCTGTAGACTATGAGGAAAAACTTAGGAAACTTATGTTAATCTTTTCATATGTCTTGAACAAAATTCCCTGTAATTATAATGAATGCAACTGACCTTCACTGTGAGGGAAATTAGAGTAATGGAATAGACAACTCTACCATGTTGGGAAAGAATATTGAAATAAAAGATATTTTTAACAAAATATTGGTAATATACGAATACATAAATAAAATGAAATTCACATGGCAAGAGTGCCACTACTGTTACCTCCATGACAGACAGACACTCAGAGCCATGTAAAATGCTTTCCTCTCTTCCTTGTCCCTATTCAGTTACCCAGAGCAAAAATACGGGCTTCTTTCATTCTCACTCCCATACTCAGTTGGTCACTAAGTGCTCTACTATCTTCCTGCTTAGCATTTCTCATAAATGTTTCCTTTCAGCAATCTGAGTTTTTTCCTGTAGTTCAGGGTTTACATTTTTTCTTTCTGAACCCTTGCAATATTCCTAATTGGTCTCATAGAAAATCATAGATTTTTTCATTTTCAAATTCGCTCACCAAAGTCTAGCCCCAGTGATCTGTCTAAAATGGTTATCTAGGCAGGTAGATTCAAAGACGATGAAGATTGCTAGGGAAAAGGGGCAAGATAAGATCCACAACAAAAATGTTTTTATAGTAAAGGAAGAAAGGTATCCAAATTTCAGAAATTAAAAAATAAATTTAATCACTGAGGATGATAAAAAAGGTAAGAAATTAATGACTGGGGAAAGGACTCAGACAGGCTCTTGTACAGATTTGTCTGAAAACTTTTCTATCATATTACTAGATCAAAAGAGAAAAAACATGTTGACACATTTGTTTTAAATTGTGTGATTGTTGTGTAATTCACTCAATAAACTGTGTGAATTAGATTTTAATTCATGATTTTGAAGGAATTATTTTGTGAAATTTATATCTAAATGATTAGCTATTATATATTTGTCTCTTTTAAATCTATTACTATTGAATTTTTTATCTTAGTGATGTTGCAACACTTTGTAATAAAATTTTGCAACTACTTCTAAAAATGTTTCCTTTAACTTATTCACCTCATATGTATTGCAATTATAATGAAAATTTTTGCTTATGCATAGCGTAACCTAATAAACAACTGATCTTCAACAAAATGACTTGAAATCAGGTTCTAATGCATTAGTTGTTTAATCTAATTGGTGAATTTTTGGTAAAAAACATTTAAGATTTGTTTAGATTAATAAAGTGTTACAAGAGATAAAAATTTTAAAATAAAGTAGTGTCTCTCTGAAGTTTCCTAACATTTTTAACTTTGACTATATACTTTTACTTTCTAATATAATGTCAATGCCCTAGCTACATCTTCTCATGATTTTCAGAATGCATATACATTAAACAGAATGCACAGGCCATTTAAAACATCCCTTTATATCTGAAAAGCAGTTAGAACAGTAACTGGTTTAAAATTTTCAATGGAATGATTGAGTTGCCCAGTATGTGGCTACAGAATGGCTTTTGGGTTAGTTTAAATGTTATACAGACTGCCAATTTCAGTCTTCCAATATGCTTCCCAGCCTTTCACCTCTGCCAGTTTATTTTTGTGACCAAAGCACTTTTTCCTTTGGTGTAGATGTGGCTTCATATTAGTGCAATAATACCTTTTTAAAATGTCATGTTTCAGTTCAGACTATAAACATAATTCTCTTTTTATTAATAACATGAGGGATAGAGCTGTGGTTTAGGTTATAAGCATGATGCATGTGATATCAAGCACCTGCATTTCATGTTGTCAGCATTTGACCTTTTCATAATTCAACATGTAGTCCCCAGTGCCTAACAGTTTTCAGGGAGAACTTTCCCTGGTCTTATCTCTGAACAATGTTCTTTTCTCTTATTGGCTATTTCTACCTTAGACCTAATCCGTATGATCTAAAAAAATTAGTTTATTTTTCAATTTAGGGAAAATATTAAAAAATAAAATCCCATACCCATTTTCACCCTTCTCTATAGTGCTCAACATGAATGGGCCTGCTGATCCCATTTTCAGTTATTATTATTATCACCTGTGTCTCTGTCTCTCTGGTTTCTAGAGTCATAGTCATAGCATTGACTTCACCCTTGATTCCACATGATCATTAGATTCAAGTGCTTTCCACATTCTAAAGATCTTACTGTCTCAGTTGGGATGTCCTAATCACAAATTTTCAAGATAATTTAATGCACTCAACTTAACCCATACATTAATTTACGGAAAATACAATGTCCATCCAAATTCAATCATCAAAGGCCTGAAGGGAGTGGTTTAATAATATAATCATGATGAATGGATCCTGTTTTTCTCAATGATGTTGAAGAAGTAATATTCTTAGACACTGGATCAAGAAGCAAGAATTAAAATTTATTATATACCTATTCAGAAATAATCTCCCATAATGGTAAGTGATTTTTATGGAGTATTTAGGCTTTTCCACTATGTACAGCAGTATCTGGATGCTACTGAATAGGCAAGGTCATCAGTCTGTGCATGTATGTATACTTGGTATGAATTTTGGTTTAAGATATACAAGAAATATCACATCATTTTAATATTCTTTAAGCACTCTCTTTAGCGAACATATAAAGACACATACACATTCTGCTGAAATGATAAAAATGTTTGACCCTGTTTATTTTAAGTAAGCTCCCTAACAATCCTAGAGTCATCTTAACATCTCACTAGGTCTCCATGATCTTTCCAAGCTCAAGGCTTTCTGCTGTTTTCATACTATCCTTGTGAAATAATAATATTTTTCAAGTCTGATATCTCAGTGAATAAAATCAAATCTACTTAGAAGCACAAAATTATAGGCCTCTTTAGGATATGTCTCCCATAGAAAGCATTACTGAGGTTACACTTTGTATCCAAGCTGCTCTAAAACATATAGAAGAGTTTTCATCTCCTAGTTCAAAAATTTTCTGCCTACTCATGTAGAAAATTCTTCCATACCTTCTGTATATCTTCCTGCAGATTACTTATTATGCAATAGGCTTAGATTTTTTGCAAAATCCAAACCAGGAAGTCTTGGGGTCTTTCTACCTAGCCAGTTGTGAAAGATCAGTGAGTAATAACCTTGAGCACAAAAGTTAAAGGAACACCAAAAAAATCATCTTAATAATCAAGCTTAGTAAGATTGTAGTGTAGTTTTTTCAAAATCAAAATTAAGGCCACAAAATGCATGTTGAACAAAGTATTTGATTCTTAAGTAAAAATAGGATCAATATTACTAATTTATTTCTTTTGCCACGGGCTTCAATATGGCTCAGAACAGTGCTGCTGGCCATGTGTATTCCCTGTCAGTTGCAGTACCACATATGCTATTTATTTACACTGAAGAGAAAAAAAAGAAGAAACTGGATACATTAACTCTCAAAACATTATCCAGCTCAATATTCTAGAGAAGCTCTTTGCAGAATGATTTTTTGAAAATAGCACCCTAAACTCACATCTTTAGACCATAATTCTCCTGAAATTCCCTATTGGGATGAATTTCAAAAATATGATACTAATAGTACAAACCTAAAGAGAAACTTAATGTCTCATATCCTTTGGAGGAGATTACTGCTAGATGTCTTTGTTTATAATGCCACAGGTGGGCTGAGAACATTGTGGCTTTGAGATAAACTTACTCTTGCTATACCACTGAAGCCTAGAAAGAAGCCAACAGTTCCCAAGTTGTCAATTGTGTTTGTGGTGGAAGAAGGAGTTACCAAGCAGACCGGTGGATGTTTTGCTGAGCAGCAGAGGGATATTCAACTCATGCATCTGCCAGATTTTTGTCTTCATCCAGGGAGGCATTGTGAGGTTAACAATACAAGCTAAGGGATTGTCTTTTTCAGAAAGTTTCTGAGAATAGAGGAGGCTCTACCCTTCCTTCTCATACTTCAATTGAGTTGTTCTCACTTTCCAAGCTACTTGACATTGCTTCCTAGATAAGTCATCAGCCAGACTAATAAATAACTAACCAATGAACCTCTTTCCTACCTTACACCCTGTAAAAATGGCTGAATTTTCACTTTCTAAAACAATTCAGTGCTGACTACTTACTCAGAATTTATTTTCTCTAGATTAAGTTTTCTTTTCTTTTTTTTTTAATCATTGAGAAACTGAAGGTAGCTAAAACAACATAGTACATTGGTATTCAAAATGTGATTGAGAGACCAGAAGAATCAGTATTAACTATTAGAAATGCAGAATCCAGACCTCATTGCATTCCTAGTCAATCAGCAATTGCATTTACCAAGAGATTCCAGTGATTTGTATGCACATTAAAATCTGAGAAATGCTGAAACAACACAGACTACTTTTTCTCTCCAGTTTAAGTTTTTCTTATTCTACACTCTTGAGTGTGTGCTTTGATGCCCAATTTTTGCCTTTAGTTTTTATTATTTACTCCATGTATTTTATTAATTTTTTCTAAGTAGAATATTTTCAAACCTAGGTTTTCAGCATTTAAGTCCTACAGAATACTATCTCCTCACTCCACTATACCCTGCAAATATCTTTTAGTTGATTAGCACTAAGCCTGAGCCATTTCTGTTACTGGTTACTCTGGAGTTTGCAAACTCTTCTTGGTAGCATTAATTTTTCTACGCATGTTGTGATGGGGCAAAGTTTTTTGTTACACTTGGGGGAAGTTCCTTTGAACGTGGAGCACAAACTGGTAAGTAATCGTCTGCTGGGTAGAAACAGTGATGTGCTGGAGGCAGCTATATTGACCCAGGAGAGTCAATTGTATGCATAATTTCCTAATGCCATGTTTATTGACATAATTTCGATAGCTAAAAAACTACCTATGGTAGGGATATTTACACCCATTGAAAAACACTACAAATTTGGGCAATTTATGCTCATTTTTATTCATTTATTGTTTCCTTTGCATTATTGCCTAAAGTTACTAAAAAGGTACCACAGATTGTAAAATAATTATCTCAAATAGCAGTATATGGTAGCTAGTTACAGGAAAACGCAGAGTTTTAGGCATGACTAATAGGTTTTCTAAAGTTATGTGATTAATAAATACTTGAACAAGTAATGGTATATTTATCTTTAATTCTTTAACACCTTTACTGTTTCTGACATAAGGCATGACTTGAAAAGGCTCATAAGAACTTTGATATTTATGAGTATTGCTAACCTATTTATGGTATGAGAAATATATGCCAAAGCAATAAAAATAAAATAACAGCAAACATTTAAAGAATTATTGCTACGAGTCAGATACCATTTTTTATTTTTTGAGACAGAGTCTCATCCTGTTACCAAGGCTGGAGTGCAAAGGTGCAATCAGATACCATTTTAAACATGTCATATGTATTAACTCATTTAATCCTCATGAAAACCCAAAAATATAAATACTTGCATTTTACAAATGAGGCAAAGAAAATGTGATCAAGCTCTGACAGTGGTTGATTTGAGATTTAAACCCAGTTCATCTAACATTACTGCCCTCAGAAACGAATCCTTGGTTAGAGAAGTCACTGGGCCAAGCTCTACACTGTGGTAATCAAGTCAACTACATGTGTTATGTGAATGAGGTTTCGAGAGATGGCTTATGGTAATAAAGTTGTCATAGTTTTGGCTCTTAAAATGTAAATTTTGATAGCTATTTTAAACTCTATTAGACTTTTCTATCTTTTTTTTTCTATTTCAAAAACCACTGTTCTATAGATCAACTACTCCCTTATCCAGTTTCATGTCATATAACTTTCCCTTAATTTTTTGATTTTGAAATAAGAACATACACACTATTTATACACTTATACTAGTCATTTTAAAATTAAAACATTAGTATTTACATTGCAATTTTTTTCAGCCAAGCCGCATCCAGTAAGGCAACTGTCTTGAGAAATATGGAGATGCTTCAATATCAGGCCATATGTAGCCAGAAATATATTTTGATAAAAGAAGGCAATATACATAAATTATCCCACAGGAAAACATTCCATTAACTATAGACAGTTGACCTTCATTGCCTACAAAGTAATTCATAATATAGGCTGTTTTTGCAAAATTAATTCTGGGAGAGACAACAGTTGTCTAGATCTTGGCAGTGGTTTGGAGTCATTTTGTAATTGAGCATTAGATTTATGAAGTCAATAATATCAACAAGGTATTCTGATTTTATCTTAATTGGATGCAATTAGACCTAGGTGTGCTTTCCATAAAATAAAAGATCTTAAGCACAGTAATATCAAAAATGCCTGTGTTCTTTGCTTTGCTAAATGAAACAAATTGAAGTTTTATACACTAGGGGGATTTCCACATATTTATGAAGATAAATGTTATAAAATAGTTTATATTTTTTCTTTTTCCCTTCTCCAGAATTATAAGTGAAAAGATATATATTACCTGACAATTCAGTTTTTATTTATTCAATCATTTCACAAGTATATTTTGAGAACCACTAAGTGTCAAGCACCAGTTTAGAATCTGGAGATATCCTGGTGAACACATAAACAAAGATGCACTATCACTGACTTTCTAAACATTTGGGGAAGGCTGAAAATATTTTATTATATTTAATAAAATAGAACACAGAATTATACTCTATATAGTTTCTTTATGTATATGCGCATATACACTAAATGTATATTTATATAAACTATATATTCTACCTGTAGTCCCATTTCAAGAGTTCATGGTGAAAGAGTATAGAAAGAAATCAGAAATCGAACCAGAGAATGCTGTAGGGGAAACAAACTTCAGTTAAAGTTGGGAGATAAAATAAATGTCTTCTTGAAGATGAAAATAGAATTAAAAAATTTGTTTATCAAGGAGGAATGTTTCTATACAAAAAGCAATGAAGACATTTTAGAGTAGGATGAGCAACGTATTATTGGATAAGGGGCAACAAGCAAGAAAAAGCACTTGAGGTTAACAATTCTGTGAAAGAAGAAAAGAAAGAGACCAAAGGACAGATCATATAAATGGCTTAGTCTAATTTTCACTAGTCTCTCAGGTAGGCAACAGCATTTGCAACTCATAAGTAACTTTTCTAGGACAGCATAGGGTCCAGGATTTCAACTAAGCCTCTGTAATTGTGGGACACAGTAAGTCTAATTTTAAAAGGAATGAATTTAGATTCAAACCACATTTTAGCTTTACCACTTACTTGGTATAAAAACTTGGTTAAGTTGTTATATCTTTCTATAAGTAACATTTCATTGTAAAATATGGCTACAATGGCACTTACTACAAGAAGCTGCAATGAAGATTAAACTGGTAACCCATTTTATTTGCCTAGAAGAATGTCTGAAATATCATAATGGCTAACTTAGATTAGCTAATGATATTAATTTTTATTTTATTTACTTTATATTTTGTTGATATTATTGTCTCTACTTATGTCTTTGAGTAGCATGAGGAAAGTAATTTATGCTACAGATAAAAAGCATACTCAACTGCTAAGGAGAGGCTATCACAGCTAATGGTGCCCAGATTTTTTTTGGGGAACATGTTCAGTGAGAAAGATTGGTGATAAAGTTTGTCAGAGTCTAACTGGGTCACAGTTACTGGTAGGAACCTCTCCTCGTGAGCAGGCTTACCATGGATTGAAGAGTTTACACCCATTCTCCCCGCTCACCCCCGCTGTCACCCGCTCTACTCCCCTCCACCACCCCCCTAGCCCTGTGAGTGTTGTTTCCTTCCCTGTGTCCAAGTGTTCTCATTGTTCATCACCTGCCTATGAGTGAAAACATGAGGTATTTGGCTTTCTGTTCTTGTGTCAGTTTGCTAAGAATGATGGTTTGTAGGTTTATACATGTCTCTACAAAGGACACAAACTCATCATAGTATTCCATCGTGTATAAGTGTCACATTTTTTTTCTCCAGTCTATCATCGATGGGCATTTGGGTTGGTTCCAGGTCTTTGCTATTGTAAACACTGCCACAATGAACATACATGTGCATGCGTCTTTATAATAGAATGATTTATATTCCTTTGGGTATATACCCAGTAATGGGATTGCTGGGTCAAATGGAATTTCTATTTCTAGGTCCTTGAGGAATCACCACACTGTCTTCCATAATAGTTGAACTAATTTACACTCCCCCCAACAGTGTAAAAATGTTCCTATTTCTCCACATCCTCTCCAGCATCTGTTGTCTCCAGATTTTTTAATGATCGCCATTCTAACTGGTGTGAGACGGTATCTCAATGTGGTTTTGATTTGCATTTCTCTAATGGCCAATCATGATGAGCATTTTTTCATATGTTTGTTGGCCTCATATATGTCTTCTTTTGAAAAGTATCTGTTCATATACTTTGCCCACTTTTGAATGGGCTTGTTTGTTTTTTTCTTGTAAATCTGCTTTAGTTCTTTGCAGATTCTGGATATTAGCCCTTTGTCTGATGGGTAGATTGCAAAAATTATTTCCCATTCTGTTGGTTGCTGGTTTACTCTAATGATTGTTTCTTTTGCTGTGCAGAAGCTCTTAAGTTTAATTAGGTCCCATATATCTATTTTGGCTTTTGTTGCCATTGTTTTTGGTGTTTTAGTCATGAAGTCCTTGCCTATGCCTATGCCCTGAATGGTTTTGCCTAGGTTTTTTTCTAGAGTTTTTATGATGTTACTTCTTGTGTTTAAATCTTTAATCCATCTGGAGTTA
The DNA here is from genome assembly GCF_001604975.1 of Cebus imitator. Lineage (NCBI taxonomy): Eukaryota > Metazoa > Chordata > Mammalia > Primates > Cebidae > Cebus > Cebus imitator. The sequence goes on along the minus strand of NW_016107420.1, from coordinate 3,843,851 downwards.
ATTTTTGTATAAGGTGTAAGGAAGGGGTCCAGTTTCAGCTTCCTGCGTATGGCTAGCCAGTTTTCCCAATACCATTTATTAAACAGGGAATCCTTTCCTTATTGCTTGTTTTTGTTCAGTTTGTCAAAGATTAGATGTTTGTAGATGTGTGGCATTTCTTCCGAGGTCTCTGTTCTGTTCCACTGATCTATATCTCTGTTTTGGTACCAGTACCATGCTATTTTTATTACCGTAGCCTTGTAGAATAGTTTGAAGTCAGGTAGTATGATGCCTCCAGCTTTGTTCTTTTGGCTTATGATTGTCTTGGCTATGCAGGCTCTCTTTTGGTTCCATATGAAATTTAAAGTGTTTTTTTCCAGTTATGTGAAGAAGATCAGTGGTAGCTTGATGGGGATAGCATTGAATCTATACATTACTTTGGGCAGTATGGCCATTTTCACAATTTTGATTCTTCTTAACCATGAGCATGGAGTGTTTTTCCATCTGTTTGTGTCCAGTCTTATTTCTTTGAACAGTGGTTTGTAGTTCTCCTTGAAGAGATCTTTAACCTCCTTTGTTACTTGCATTTCTAGGTATTTTATTCTCTTTGTAGTAATTGCAAATGGGAGTTCACTCATGATTTGGCTCTCTATTTGTCTGTTATTGGTGTACAGGAATCCTTGTGATTTCTGCAATTTGATTTTGTATCCTGAGACTTTGCTGAAGTTACCTATCAGCTTAAGGAAGTTTTGGGCTGAGATGATGGGGCCTTCTAAATATATGGTCATGTTGTCTACAAACAGAGGAAATTTGACTTCTTCTTTTCCTAACTGAATGCCCTTTATTATTTTTTCTTGCCTAATTGTTCTGGCTAGAACTTCCAATACTATATTGAATAAGAGTGGTGAGAGAGGGCATCCTTGTCTACTGCCAGTTTTTAAAGGGAATGCTTCTAATTTTTGCCCATTCAGTGTGATATTGGCTGTGGGTTTGTTGTAAATAGTTTTTATGGTTTTGAGATATGTTCCTTCGATACCTAGTTTATTGAGAGTTTTTAGCATAAAGGGCTGTTGAATTTTGTCGAAGGCCTTCTCTGCATCTATTGAGATAATCATGTGGTTTTTGTCCTTGTTTCTGTTTACGTCGTGAATTACATTTATAGATGTATGTATGTTGAGCCAGTCTTGTGTCCCCGGGATGAAGCCTACATGATCGTGGTGGATAAGCTTTTTGATGTGCGTTGGATTCGGTTTGCCAGTGTTTTATTGAAGATTTTTTGCATCAATATTCATCATGGATATTGGCCTGTAGTTTTCTTTTTTCGTTGTGTCCCTGCCAGATTTTGGTATCAGGATGATGCTAGTCTCATAGAAGGAGTTAGGGAGGATTCCCTATTTTTGTGTTGTTGAGAATAGTTTCAACAGGAATGGTACAACAGGAATGGTACCAGATCCTCTTTGTATGTCTGGTAGAATTCTGCTGTGAACCTGTCTGAACCTGGACTTTTTTTGGTCGGCAGGCTATTAACTACTGCCTCAACTTCAGATCTTGTTATTGGTCTATTAAGGGTTTCAACTTCTTCTTGGCTTAGTCTTCGGAGTGTGCAAGTGTCGAGGAATTTATCCATTTCTTCCAGATGTACTAGTTTATGTGCATAGAGTTGTTTGTAGTAATCTCTGATGGTAGTTTGTATTTCCAAGGAATCGGTGATGATCTCCCCTTTATCATTTTTAATTACATCTATTCGATTCTTCTCTATTTTCTTTTTTATTGGTCTAGCTAGTGGTCTATTTTGTTGATTGTTTCAAAAAACCAGCTCCTGGATTTATTGAAGAGTTTTTTGCATCTCTATCTCCTTTAGTTCTGCTCTGATCTTAGTTATTTCTTGTCTTCTGCTTGCTTTGGAGTTTTTTTGATCTTGCTACTCTAGCTCTTTCAATTTTGACTATAGGGTGTCAATTTTTGATCTTTCCTTGTTTCTCATGTGGGCAATTATTGGTATAAATTTCCCTCTAGACACTGCTTTAAATGTGTCCCATAGGATCTCGTACATTGTGTCTTCATTCTCGTTGGTTTCAAAGAACATTTTTATTTCTGCCTTCATTTCATTGTTTGTCCATTCATCATTCAGGAGCAAGTTGTTCAGTTTCCATGTGATTTTGCAGTTCTGAGTGCTTTTCTTAATCCTGAGTTCTAATTTGATTTCATTGTGGTCTAAGAGACTGTTTGTTATGATTTTCGTTCTTTTGTATTTGCTGAGGAGCGATTTACTTCCAATTATGTGGTCAATTTTGGAGTAAGTGCAGTGTAGTGCTGAGAAAGATGTGTGTTCTGTGGATTTGGGGTGGAGTGTCCTGTAAATGTCTATTAGGTCCACTAGGTCCAAATCTGCGTCCAAGTCCTGGATATCCTTGTTGACTTTCTGTCTTGTTGATCTGTCCAATATTTTCAGTGGAGTGTTAAAGTCTCCCACTATTATTGTGAGAGAGTCTAAGTCTCTTTGTAGGTCTTTAAGAGCTTGCTTTATGTATCTGTGTGCTCCTGCATTGGGTGCATAAATACTTAGGATAGTTAGCAATTCTTGTTGCATTGATCCTTTTGCCATTATATAATGCCCTTCTTTATTTCTTTTGATCTTTGTCGGTTTAAAGTCCTTTTTATCAGAGACTAAGATCGCTACCCCTGCTTTTTTTTGCTCTCCATTTGCTTGGTAAATCTTCTTCCATCCCTTTATTTTGAGTCTATGTGAGTCTTTGCATGTGAGATGGTTTTCCTGAATACAGCACTCTGATGGGTCTTGACTTTTTATCCAGTTTGCCAGTCTGTGTTTTTTGATTGGGGCATTTAGGACATTAATATTGTTATGTTTGAATTTGAATCTGCCATTTTGTCACTGGCCGTTTGTTTTGCCCATTAAGTGATGCAGCTCCTTCATTGCTTTGTTATTCTTTACCATTTGGTAGTTTTTTGCAATGGCTGGTACTAGTTGTTACTTTCCTTGTTTAGTACTTCCTTCAGTAGCTCTTGTAAGGCAGGTCTTGTAGTGACAAAATCTCTCAGCAATTGCTTGTCTATAAAGTATTTTATTTCTCCTTCACTTATGAAGCTAAGTTTGGCAAGATAGGAAATTCTGGGTTGGACGTTCTTTTCTTTAAGGATGTTGAATATTGGCCCCTACTCCTTTCTAGCTCACAGGATTTCTGCTGAGAGATCTGCCATGAGTCTGATGGTGTTTCCATTGTGGGTGACTTGACCTTTCTCTCCAGCTGCCTTTAGGATTTTTTTTCTTCATTTCAACCCTGGTGAATCTGACAACTATGTGCCTTGGGGTTGTTCTTCTTGAGGAATATCTTTGTGGTGTTCTCTGTATTTCTTGGACTTGTATGTTGGCCCACCTTGCTAGGTTGGGAAAGTTCTCTTGGTTAATATCTTGAAGAGTGTTTTCCAACTTGGATTCATTCTCTGTCACATTCAGGTATGCCAATCAAGAATAGATTAGGTTTTTTCACATAATCTCATATTTCTTGGAGACTTCGTTCATTTTTTTCACTCCTTTTTCTCTAATCTTGCCTTCTCATTTTATTTCATTGATTTGATCATCTATCTCTGATATCTATATCCTTTATTCTGCTTGATCGATTCAGCTGTTGAAACTTGTGTATGCCTCACGAAGTTCTCCAGCTGTGTCTTTCAGCTCCATCAAGTCATTTATGTTCTTCTCTAAGTGGGTTATTCTAGTTAGCATTTTGTCTAAACTTTTTCAAGGTTCTTAGCTTCTTTGCGTTGGGTTAGAACATGGTCTTTTAACTCAGAAAAGTTTGTTATTACCCATCTGCTGAAGCCTGCTTCTGTCAATTCATCAGATTCATTCTCTCTCTTTTTTGTTCCATTGATGGTGAGGAGTTGTGATCCCTGGGAGGAGAAGAGGTGTTCTGTTCTTTGATGGTTTCATCCTTTTTGTGCTGTTTTTTTCCCATCTTCATGGATTTACCTCCCCTTAATCTTTGAAGTTGGTGATTTCAGCAGTCGTCTCTGACTGGACGTTTTTTCTGTTGAGGTTGGAGCTGTATCTTTTTTGGCCTGTAGAGGGCGTTGCTGGGCTCTTTCAGGTTCAGTCAGGTTGTTGGGTGGGTGTTCCTTCCCTGGAGTTTGTTTGCAGGTGAGATTGGCCCCGCCTTCCCAATGGCATCTCTTCTTCCTCAGCTGGATCTTCCTGGTCGGGTCAAGCTGATGTATTTGCTGCCACACTCTCTAAAGAGAGCTTCAGCTTGAGTTCTGTGGAGGTGTGGCCTGCCAGGCCTTATGGTCTGTTTCCCTGCTTTCAACTCTGCCTCACTCTGTGGGATGGTCAGTCCCGCTGGTGTTAGTCCAAACTCCTTCCCAGGTCCCTGAGACAACTTGCAGCATTGGGCGGTAGCCACTGCTCAGATTGGCATCAACTACCCACAGGGACCCACCATCTGGTAGTCCTCTCATGGACCATGGGTTGCAGGAGGGATGAAGTAAGCACAGATCTGAAATGGGGCACCGAGGGGGTTAAGTCCCCTGAACCTCTGAGCTGGCTGCACGTTGCAGGTGGGGACGTGCCCCCCACCTCTAGATTTGCTCCCCTGGGCAGCTCTCGCCCTGCAGCTCCTTCCCTGGGCCTATTTTCAATGCCCTATCAGTCCCACAGAAACAAACGCTTCACCTAATTTGGAATTGTGACGTCCTCTAGCCCTCTGCATCTCATTTGCTGGGAACTGCATTCCAGTGCTGGCTTCTCTCGGCCATCTACAACCCTTTGTACTTTTAGGGGTCATTCTTATATTGGCTTTATGAGAAGATATACAAATGGCTACAAATATATTTAAAAAATGATGTTCAACATCCCTATCAGAGAAATGGAAATTAAGTCCACAATGAGATACCACTTTACTCCTGCAAGAATGGCCATAATTAAAAAAAAATAATAAAAAACAAACAGATGTTGGTTGAAAGAGATGTGGTGAAAAGGGAATACTTTTACGCTTTCAGTGGGAATGTAAACTAATGCAACCACTATGGAAAATGGTATGGAAATTCCCTAAAGAATTTAAAGCAGATTTCCTGTTCAATCCAGCAATCCCATTACTGGGTATGTACCAAAAGGAAAAGAAGTCATCGTAAAAAAAAGACACATATACATACATGTTTACAGCAGCACAATTTGCAATTGCAAAAGCATGGAACTAACCTAAATTCCCATCAGCCAATGAGTGGATCAAGAAAATGTGATATATTTACACCATAGAATACTATTCAATCATAAAAACAACAAAATAATGGCATTTGCAGCAACCTGGACTGAATTGGAGACTATTATTCTAAGTGAAGTAACTCAGGAATAGAATATCAAATATTGTATGTTCTCACTTATAAGTGGGAGCTGAGCTATGAGGATGCAAAGGCATAAGAATGATATAATAGACTTTGGGGACTCAGGGGGTAAGGGTAGGAAGGTGAAGGATAAAAAAACTGCATACTGGCTATGGTGTATACCACTTGAGTGATGAATGCACCAAAATATTTGAAATCACCATCAAAGAACCTATCCATGTAACCAAAAACCACCTGTTTCCAAAAAACTATTGAAATAAAGAAAAAATGAGAAAATCAATTTTGTTTTTTAGTGTTTCAACTAAATGAGGGGGTTACTGTTTAAGAATAAATGAGAACATTTATGTATAGGAAAATTTTAATTTACATACTCCTATTAAAATGCTATAGTTTGAAATAAAGAAATTACTGCTTGCTATTAAAGTTTAAAATATATTATTTGTGTTATATACTAATATTAAAGCAAATAGCTTATTAATTTCTTATTTTGTTGAAAAATTAAAATTTTAAACTTTTTAATGTGATCATTTACTGAATAAAACTATGTGAGAGTTTTGTTTTAATACAAAATTATATAATTATAATTCATTTTTCAATATTATGATTTACTTACCACCTAATGTGTGAGTTTTTTTTAAAGGCAGCTGTGTCTTTAAATCTGATTAGAGAAGTTAGATTTGTCTCTATTGAAGTTTTTCTTGACTTTCTATTGCCTACTCAAAATTTAAAATACAAAAAAATCTTTTTATGCATCATTTTCAGGAGAACTATTATTATCATTAGCAATTATATTTAAGACAATCTTCAAATCCCGCTCTTTTCCATTTGTAACGCAAATCCTATACATACCTTCCAAATCACCACCCTTGAGATAATCTTCGGTAGCTCTGCCTGCCTCAAAGATGTGCTGTTCCTTCCTCAGAATCACTTATGCTAACCAAACTATTAGCACCTGCTGAGCCTCCTCTCCATCAGTCATCAATCATCAGCAATCAGGCAGCTACTTGATAATTAGCTGAGAGAAGGAAAAACACTTCAAAGAACTAAAAATATTTTCCACAGTGACTTTGTGCATAAAATAATTACTTTTCCTCTATTAATTCACTTACATATTTCTGTGCAATAAAGACACTTAAAATGTTATGAACATACACCAATATAATTCAGTATATGATACTTGCTTACTCACAGTCACTAGGTCAGCAATGCATGGAAGATGCAGATCGTTCTAAGGTATTATACATGTATTTTGTCCATTTTATACATATCACATCACATTTATCACCTTTCTATATAAAATAAATTCAAGAAAAAAGGCACATAGAATGTAGCTAATTGCTATTTTATGCTCTGTGCAAAGCACTGCACTAACAAATGAAAAAGGTACTCCTTTATCTCCACTTTACAAATGAAATCTAAGCTGGGGGAGACAGTAAATGACTTGCCCTAGATCATGCAGCTGATAAATTGCATGGCTGAGACTTCAACTTAGTCTGGTTCCAGATTCCATCATATGACCACAGGGGATAAGCAAAATATAAAAATCCAACAAATGATACATACATACAGGCCAGTTGATGGGAAGCACAATGTGCCTGTTGTTTTGGTGAATATCCATGTAATTATGAATCTTACACATATTTTCCCCAAACACCATATATGATGCCCTCTGGTAATAAAATAATAATAACAACAATAAAGTAAAAGCAGTATTTGTTAGTAAGTTCTTCACATGTTTTATTTCATGTGACAGGTTTCAGGCCCCCAGCTCAGATTCCAAGGCTGCATTCTTAATTACTGCCCTTTACTTACAGAACAGACAACTTTATTTCCTTTGTCATTAAATTTCAGAAATTGCCCAAAACTAAATGAAACATTTTAGTATGACAACTTAAAATATTGTCAACCTTTTATTTTTGCTTAGGTCTGTTTTGTTGTGAGTTTGCTTTCCTAACCCCCACATAAAGTATCGTCGCACAATATCAGAAACGTAGACAAGCTTTTGGTATAAGAAACTTCATGCTTGACTTTTGTCCACATTTCGCTTGCAATATTCATTGCCACATATATTATGCACACACAGATATATCAACGCTGCATTTGGGAACTGTGGAATCCTATATTTACACTGGGGATGAAAATATATACATTTGTGTAAGGTGTGAATTAGAATAGATATAATAATTCACTTCATTGGTTCCCATAACATTTAAAAAGTTGAGCATGTATTTTAAGTATCTACCCTAAGGTTTGAATAACCTTAACTTGCCCAGCAGCTGTGTAGGCATGTCTAGTGTGACTATTTGTTTCTGCAACACGATGTCTTTTACATAGAGATGCAAATGAAAAGAAAGCAGGAGCTTCAAAAAATATAAATGCATTTCACATGCATATTTCATGACTTTTTCTACTTTCCTGCAGTTATAACTTAGTTGAGTAATTATTCTATTTTTTTGCAAATGAACAGACTTTTGTCATTTTTTTGTGACCAGTAATTATTCTTTTCTTTATAAGTAAACACAAAAATGCTATAACAATAAAATAAAATAGTAAAGTGGGAGAAAAATTGTGAGGAATAAATGATGCCATATCATGCTGTTCCTTTTCTTAATTGTTTTTAAAATCATCATTTATATTTAGAAGCAAGGACTTTAAAAACATAAGTTCTTTAAATATTTAGACTTAGAAGTTGGAGTACAAACCAGTTGCAATAGTAGAACTTTGAAATTGAAGGCATTGATTATTATTATATTATTTCTTGTTATAGGAATTATACTTTATCCTTTAATTTTTACCTATAATTATACTTATCTAGAAGTGAATTATTTCCTGATATGTTTGAATGCAGAGAAGATGTAAAATCAGATCTTAATGCAAGTTTTAAGAATAGAAGTGAAAAGGAAGAGATAAAAAGAAGAAAAGGTAGGAGTGAAGAATATCATGGAGTCTTGCAAGTCAAACGCACCTCATTCTTTTTTTTATCATGGAAACAAGCAGGGAACAAAGGCTATTTATATGCTTTAAAAATGGTAGCACTATGCATAAAACTTAGTTCAATAATTATTAAGAGCCCTGCCAGATATGTTATAGAACTAGCTTAGATAGACATCCTATGAAGAATAAGAGGTGAAAGAAAAAAAATCTGAGAAAGTAAAAAGAAAAAGGGGAAGGACAATAAACATGTACAAAAAGTAAGAGCAAGAGACAAGAGAAATAAAGACATGCAGACATTCCAACCGTAGGAATAAAATTTTAGTCTTGAAAGGACACATACGTTTCAGTCTGGCAGGTCTACCTCTTAATAAATGTATGCACTGAGAAAATGATATGTTGTAAATATGTGAAAGTGCTTGGCAAAGATAATATGTAAAAATAACACTATAAAATATCTTATTTAATTTACAGAAATTTAGAAGCAATGCCTAAAGCCATATTCAGAGAAAATAATCAGAGAGAGCAAAAAATAAAAATAATAAATGAGGACATTTAAAAAAATAGAGTTAGACACACTTAAAAATGGAAAGGAAGGCACAACATTAATTTTAACTCAAGGGATACATTTTTCAAATCATGGAAAATAGTTATCTCTAACTTTATGGATCTTACTTCAGAAATTGCAAATTATCCTGAGTGAATCTTGGGAATACACAATTTTGATCTTTGTAAAACACTGAGAGGTCAGCTCAAAGTTATTTTTATTTTATTGAATGTTCCCTTTTGTTGAAGGAAATAGAGTCCCTCAGAATAAAAGCAAAAGTCAGGTTTGCCGGAGATTGTCAGTAGGAATGCCTGTTTTTACACCTGGAATCAAGATTGCTGAATAGGGCTGGACATGGCAGCTCACACCAGTTATCGCAGCAATTTGGGAGGCTGAGACGGGTGAATCACTTCAGGCCAGGAGTTTGAGACCAGCCTGACCAACACAGTGAAACCCTAGCCCTACAAAAAATACGAAAATTGGCCATGTGCGGTGGCGTTGTACTCCTGCCTGGGTGACAGAGTCCATCTCAAAAGAAAAAAAAGAAGGCTGAAGCTTTATCTTTTTCCTCTTGTCTATGGAAAAATATGAACATTCTTTGCTCTGACAGTTAGAAAGCATGGTTAATGTTTAAATGAAAAAGAATGTTTCCCACGAGGGGCCTTCAAGCTATTTTTACCAAACATTCTCAAAGCTGTTTGCACAATTATAAACCGAGATCTCATATTTTAACTTTTGTCTTACAAATAGGACAAATTTAAATGGAGAGCTTAACTGACTTTAGCATGTATAATTTATTTACCCTCCATTTTAAACATTTAAAATTTTAGTCGTTTTTGAAATGTTTGATATCTTTTGAATTGACTGTTAGTTCAAACACAACTTTTGTACTTTAGGTGAGAAACCTAAATTTATTTTATTTTTAAATAAGGAAAACTCTTGGGTTGTGTCATATACTACATAGGTGGTGAGTAAATCTGCTTTAATGATATGCACCTTAATACCATATAAATGTGGAAGCATAGGCATTTTGAGACACAAAACACTGCATTCAAATATGAAGGAACACATAGGACCTAATTAAGAATTGATTTTACTAAAGAATGCTTATTTATAGGGAGGCATTCTCATTTATCTATTTAGTTATTGAGGGAATGTATTCTCTCCTCTGGTCCACAGGGGAGCGTGGTTTCAAATGCAATAACTTCCCAGCAACATGCCCGACCTGCCTTCTTTCAGGTCTCCATCTGGGAGCTTAGAGGTCTTCAACTTTCCCGCTCACAGGAAGATAGGCTGCCCAGGTGAGCTTCCTTTTTCTAGAAAGCTCACAAAAAGCTATGGGAGGACTCTGGGCCAAACAACAAATCAAAGGTCAGAATCAAAGATCAATCACTCCAGTGGAAGTTTAAAGGAACTCCTTTCATAGGACAAACTTGAATAGGATGGGAATAACTCCAAGGTTAAATGTCCCCTTCTCTGTCATCTGGGTGGACTCATTCCTGGATCCCCTCTCACGACAGCGTGAGAGCTCTCTCTCTCTCTTTCTCTCTCTCTCTCTCTCTCTCTCTCTCTGCCTAAATAAATCTCTTTCTGCAAAACTCTTTGGGGCCCAATATTTATACCTGGTAGGGTTCTCTCCCCTATTCTTGGGTGAGTGAGGGACCAAGGGCCTGGAAGAACACATCCTATCTGGGAGTGGCCTAAGCCCATAGGCCACAATTCTGTCACATTATGAGCTAAAGTTATGCTTTTATCAGAATCCTTATTTCAGATAGTATGAGTGTTGAAAGAAAGGGCGAATTAAGTATTTACCTGGATTATTCTTGTAAATGATTCATATATTAATTTTCCAAACTGAATTTTGTAGATACTGCATGTAATTTTTCTTCTCATTGTGCTTAGGTTGTTAAAAATGTCTCAGTTGGTCTTTTTTTCTTTTCTTCTGGCAATAACATCCAATCATTAATTATTTCCTAAAAGATTCATTTTATTTACATGCAAGTTGACTGCATGCAAACATTCAAAATAGCCTCAACACATGTAAGTAATATCTGCACAGTGCTTCCCTGCTTTTAAATTAATTTTATATACATAATTTAAAAAGGATTATATAAAAAGGATTATTAATATCTGTCTCACAGGTTTGTTGAGATGTACAAACCGGTGAGATAGATAGATGTTAATAATCCTTTTCATGTGTGTGTGTGAAATTTTTCATCAGAGTAACTTTAAGGGACTTTCTCAGAAATTGCGTGGTGAGGTAATGATTTACCCTCACATCTTGTAATTTAAATTCTATATTCTATACTGTTTAACTTAGTGATGTATATCATAGATTCTGAAACCTTACTGCCTGGCTTCAAATTCTTCTCTCATGTATTAGCTGTTTGACACTGAGCAAGTTAATTCATCTCTCAGGGCCTCAGCTTCCTCATCAGTAACATAGAAATGATTATAATAACATCTCTCTAAAGGACTGGCTACGTAGTTTGTAGGTTCCATTACAAAATGAAAATGCAAGATCCCTTGTTCAACAAGCAGCAAAGTAGTGCAGTTAAGGTATCAAAATACAAAGCGTTTTCCTTTTACAGTTTCTTTTAACTTATGATGTTTTTACTTCTTTGTATTTTCCATTCTATGTAAAGAAAAAAATTAAAAATTAAATTATTACCATAAATTACCAGTTTTGTATTGTACAATACTAGTGTCAAATATCGATATGAGTATTTAATTTGTATATGGATTTGCCGATGTTATATAATTCTTATTCCATAATTTATAGATGCCTATGTATTTTACCCTTACCCAGAGTGGGGACAATGCAAAAAACTAAATGAATTGCTTTTATTTTGCTTCTTTTTTTTTTTTTCTTTCGAGACAAAGTTTCGCTCTTGTTGCCCAGGAGTGCAATGGTGCCATCTTGGCTAACTGCAGCCTCTGCCTCCCAGGCTCAAGCGATTCTCCTACCTAGGCCTCCTGAGGAGCTGGGATTACAGGCATGCACCACCACTCCTGGCTAGTTTTATATTTTTAGTAGAGGCGGGGTTTCTCCATGTTGGTCAGGCTGGTCTCTAACTCTTGACCTCAGGTGATCCACCTGCCTCAGTCTCCCAAAATGCTGGGATTACAGGTATGAGCCACCCTGCTAAGCCTTACTTCTTGGTAAATATACATTCTATCAACACTCTTCTACTAATACGCTCTACCTATGACTTACTGATGACTAAGGAAGGACTAAAAGGAAAAGGAAAAAGTGGCTCGACTTATCATTCTCTTTCTCACTATGTCATCCTTTTACTATAAATGGTTGGTTAATCCAGGAAAGTAATATGAGTAAGAAAAGATATGAAAAAATTCCTTGGTTGCTTGTGTTTTTTGGAATGTCTTTGCCTTCCTTCTATGTTCGAAGCAAGTTTTGGTTCCAAGAGAAAGCATGGCGCTTCACAGTTCTCAGTTTCTCCACTTACTCATTAGTAGACATAACATGCTTTCTTTGTATTTGCTTTGAGTCTCACTAAACTCCTATGCCATGTTAGTCCACTGGAACTCTGTACTCTCCAGGGATTGTGAACAATGTGTGCAAATAAGGGGGCAAGAAAAACAAGCCTGATGCACCTTCTGTGCTCATGTGCATACTTCATTTTATTAGTCTGTTCTCAGGCTGCTACGACATACCTGAGACTGGGTAATTTATAAAGGAAAGAGGTTTAATGAATTCAGAGTCCTACATGACTGGAGAGGCCTCACAATAATGGCAGAAGTTGAAGCAGGCACAAAGCCTCATTTTACATGGCAGCAGGCAAGAGAGCTTGTGCAGGGAAATTCCATTTATAAAACCTTGTGAGACTTATCTACTACAGCATAAAGGAAATTGCCCTAATGATTCAATTATCTTCACTTGCCCCTGACCTTGACACCTCGGGACTATTACAATTCAAAGTAAGGTATGAATGGGGACACAGCCAAACCATATCATTCATTATCCCAGGAAACTTTACTTAAAAACACATGTTCAAAGATAATATTATTTAGAATGTGAAAATGGTTGACAGCACATCATTAAATTAAGCACGGGCCTTTCAGAGCATGAGGCCTTGTGCAGCTGCACAGGTATTACACACATAAAGCTGGCTCTGTCTGATTCGTATCGTTGTTGGAAGAATTTCATGAGTTACTACATGTGAATTACCTAGAAGAGTTTCTTCTTAGTCAACATTTAACAAATGTTAACCTATTGTTAAGTAGGCAGAGGTAAGCTCTTATTCCATTATATCAAGGATATCTTAGTTAAGTTAATGAATTTATGTTATCTGGAGGATCTAAAATGAGATGAGTGACCCCAGATTGCACACACACAAAAAAATAACAAGCCTTGTGGAAAAGGTACATGAGGCACGGAATCATGAATCCAACCATGGACTGCCCACATATGTTTAGCAGCACTAAAAGAAAAGCAGAGACTCTTTTAAAAAATACTTTAAACTGAAGAGTCTAGCATGGTGGTTGAATGCACATTTAAGAATTAGACAAGCCTATGTTCTCAAACTGTATAATCTTTGAGATAGCCTGTTGTAATCTTGGAAATTGGTTTTATTACCTGTAAAAAGCCAATAATAATTACATATACCCAATATTTGTTTTGAGAATTAATTCAGGACATTCATGTTTACCATTTATTCAGTTACTCTTAATATTGATATGATTATCATTATTATTTAAAGCCTGATAACAATTTAATTAGCACATTGTCAAAAGCATTAGGAAGGACGTAAGAAAATAACAGTTAATTTAAAAAAATACAAGGATACAAATGTCTAATTCATTTAACCTATGGTTGTTGAAAAAATTTACTAGCTATACAGATTTAAGCAATAAATGCAACCTACATTGTTCCCAAAATTCTAAGCCTAGTACATTCGCTTTCTGAGCAGGGTTCCATGTGCCCACACTGTGACAGTTTAAATCCCTGCAGTGCAGCCAATTCAGTGCCATTGTAATGCAAAACTTTATCCTGGTCTAATAATTCACAAATGAAGTGATAGAAGGAAGAATTAATTCATGTATCAGAGATTATATCAAGTTCTAGGAAAAGGACATAAACAATAAAACATGAAAACTTGGATTTCCCGTATCTCTTTTGGAATACATATCATCTATTTTACAGTTATTGACAATATTTTAACTATTCCCCAAAAGAGTGAGAAAATGACACTAAATTGTTCAAATGATTCTGTTTCTTTATTTAATCTTCATATTCTTAGATTTTTGTGTACAATGCCATGTTCTTATTTTCTTTTAATTCACCATTGATATGTTTCCTTACTTCAAACCTGGATCTGCATTTTGGTATTCTATTCAGGGATCTTCCATTTGATCTGATTTCTTTCAACCTTTCACTCAATCAAGTAAAGTTCTCATTTTGAAATGCTAATGTTCAGCTTTATATAGCAGTTGATTGAGAACGTGTGACAATTGCACTTAGCCTATGGCAAATATTTTAATTTTTTTAAGGTCCCTTGCCTTAGCATTTAGTAAACTATCTCAGCTAATATAGAACAACACAATACTTTAAAATCATTTTATTTTTTATTTTATATTGTTCATGGTTTATTTAGAACTCCTTTCTCCCTAAATCTCAATGACAGTTTTATATAATCACATTAATCTCTCCAAATAAGTACAAATTCAATAAGGCAATTAATAAACATATTTAGTAGTTAATAGTTTAATACATATTTTTTAAATTTATAAACATATGGAATGTTCTCTCTTGCTATGTTTTTTTTTCTCAAGAAGTTAAGATTAGAGGACGTAAGTATTTTACTAGGCCATGAGAGCATTCAGAACGTTTTAATCGAATTGCAGTACTCAACATTCTACTAGAAGTTACTTCATGGCTGGGTGCGGTGGCTCATGTCTGTAATCCCAGCACTTTGGGAGGCCCAGGTGGGTGGATCACCTGAGGCTGGGAGTTCGAGACCAGCCTAACCAACATGGAGAAACCCCATCTCTACTAAAAAAACAAAAAATTAGCCCAGCGTGTGGCACATGCCTGTAATCCCAACTACTCAGGAGGCAGTTGCTGGAGAATTGCTTGAACCCAGGAGGCGGAGGTTGTGGTGAACTGAGAATGCACCATTGCACTCCAGCCTGGCCACCAAGAGTGAAACTCTGTCTCAAAACAACAACAGCAACAAAAAAGTTACTTCATCCACTTATTCAAGTCTTATTTATATATCATCTATGTATAAATAATGTAGAATGTGGGAATTTAGTGGTGAACAAGTCGCAAATGTTTCTTTCTTTACAGTGCTTCTTTAGAATGGACTAATTTTCTCATTTTATAATCTTCCTTGGGGTATTTGAATTAATGCATTATAAAGTCTCTCATTTAACATTAACATTAACATTATCTGTCACCTGAATATCCATGTATGAATATTTTTTGATAACTTATTTCAAGCATAAAATATATTACACATTTTTGTACCCGAGCCTGGTACTGTAACCCTTTGTTTTAGAATTTGGTACTGAAAAAGAGAAAAAAGAGAGAAAGAGAGAGAGAAGAAGGAAAGAGTAACACCGTGCAATGCTTAATTCATTCAATTTGAAGTTTTTATTCCAAAATGCATGACTGTGGTTATTTCACATTTTGTTATTAAAATGTATTTCCTTTCATGAAATGACAGTGATCTAACTAGTAGATTTGCATATATATATATAAATTATACACATGGCTACTCCATTTTAAAACAATTTTGCTTTCAATTCAAAGCAAATAGGCAGGAAAATAGTTACCACATAAGAATGAAATAAATATTTTTGTGGGTTAAGATGAGTTTGTAAATGGAATAATTAGCTACGATTTTACAGGTAAGCTTTATGTGATCACTGCCATAGACATAAAGTTAAGGACAAGTAATTTTGGAGCGCTAACTCAAATTAACGTTCAATCTCTAATAGCTTAAGTCAGTTTTACAGATACATACACTCATGCCAACATTCTCTTAAAATAATGATAATGAGGGTATTAGAAGATCCATCATATTTAATTAGGCATATGGCCCTGATGGCCTACTTGGGAATTTGAATCCTGGCATGTTGTTTGGCACAAAAAGATAAGGGATAAAGCCAAGCCCTTTTCATACACATGAAAAGTGCCACATTCATGATCTCTACACTGTCTGTCAGATATTACTGAGATGGAAAGTGGAGCAAGGTTAAATATTTTCTCTCAAATTAAAAGAAGATTAAGCCAAACAAAAGATCTAATTAGCTCTTGAAACAACATCATTAGAATGATTTATGCAAAAGTACAAATATTCTACTTCAAGTAACACGTTAATGTATATATCAGAGTGGAAGTTTACCATGAGGCCTGCTTCATATACTATATTTTAGACATTTAAACAATCTCTTAACATCTATTTTCCCAGCTAGAAATATTATGTTGTTATATTTCTGTGATTTTAAGCACATCTTTCTGGCAGGTTTAGAGTGATCAGAATAGTGACAAGGGACCTAACTCCATAACCTGGTCATTATAAATATAAATTTAATAAGCAAGTCATGTGACAAAATTTCTCATACCAATATTTTTCATTCTCAGATTTCTCCAGCATGATCTTTCTATGCTTTTCTCCTGCTTCCAATGACTTTGATCAGATATGTTATTATATCAGAATGTCTCAAATTTTTCTTTCTAATCCCATATTTGCTATTTCTCCTTAAAAAATATTTTAACCATGAGCAAACTGGCCTCAGTGTTGCTCCCAGAACATAGCAACACTTTTCCCATTGGTGCTTCATTTTTTTTCCCTTAAATTCTCTTTCAGTTACCATTTCAACAGGACTGGACACAATGGAATATAGTGGCTAGGGTGAGACTTCTTGAATTTGAATCCTGGTCCTATTACTTACCAAATGGGTGGTATGTCAACACCTGTCAAAGCCTCAGTATCTTCGTCTATAAATTATCGTATGAAAGCTGAGATAATACAAAAACATCTTTCAAAGCAATACCTGACACATAGTAAACATACAGAAAATTTAGCAATTATTATTGCCTATCAATACCCTATTTATCCTCAAACCCCCATGGGATACTAGAATATGTCACCCCAAAATATGTCTCTGATACAAGGACTTTAGAGCTGAAGGCAGTGAAAAAGAAACACATGAAGGAAAGCTCTCTCCGTCTTCCTTTCATTTTTCTAAAAGTAGAACTTAATTTTACATAAATAAAATATATATCCCCCCACCTCTTTCTACCATGGAGAACATAATTTAATTACTTAATACAACTTCAGACCCATATGGGCCTGGAAATGACATCAGAGGAATCTAGTCTAACAAGCTTTACAGACTACTCTTTATTTGCTGGAATTTGTAGGGGAAGAAATTGTATTTTTTTTTTTCCACAGTCCTCATAAGTCATTAGTCGGAACAGACCCCTGTAACAAAAGACAGACTAAAAACAGACAACAAAACAGAAGTTTATTAACATATATATTTCAAACATACATGGGAGACACCTAGGGCATGCATAGTTTTCAAAGAGGTAGCTTCAAATTCAGCTCAGATAACATCTTCAACAAGGAAGAGTAAACGTGTAGTGACAAGACAATGGAAAAGGACTTGAATCTCTAAGGGTGGTACCTTGGGGAAAGGCAAATCAGTGGCAGATAAAGGCTAGCCTCTTCTAACTGGCATGAGGTGGTATCTTAATGTAGTTTTGATTTGCATTTCTCTAATGATCAGTGATGATGAGCATTTTTTCATATGTTTGTTGGCCTCATGTATGTCTTCTTTTGTAAAGTGTCTGTTCATGTCCTTTGCCCACTTGGTGATCATTAAAAAATCTGGAGACAACAGATGCTGGAGAGGATGTGGAGAAATAGGAACACTTTTACACTGTTGGTGGGAGTGTAAATTAGTTCAACCATTGTGGAAGACAGTGTGGCGATTCCTCAAGGACCTAGACATAGAAATTCCATTTGACCCGGCAATCCATTACTGGGTATACCCAAAGGATTATAAATTATTCTACTTTAAGGACACATGCACACGACTGTTCATTGCAGCACTGTTTACAGTGGCAGAGACCTGGAACGATCCCAAATGCCCATCGATGATAGACTGGACAGGGAAAATGTGGCACATATACTCCATGGAATGCTATGCAGCCATCAAAAACGATTAGTTCCTGTCCTTTGTAAGGACATGGATGAACCTGGAAAAAATCATTCTCAGCAAACTGATACAAGAACAGAAAATCAAACACTGCATGTTCTCACTCATAGGTGGGTGTTGAACAATGAGAACACATGGACACAGGAAGGGGAGCTTCACACACTGGGGTCAGTTGGGGGGAAATAGGGGAGGGACAGTGGGGGGTGGGGAGTTTGGGAGAGATAGTATGGGGAGAAATGCCAGATATAGGTGATGGGAAGGAAGGCAGCAAATCACATTGCCATGTGTGTACCTATGCAACAATCTTACATGTTCTTCCCATGTACCCCAAAACCTAAATGCAATAAAAAAAAAACTGGGAAAAAAATAAATAAATAAAAAGGCTAGTTCCTAAAGCTTGCCAATGTAGACATACCAGCAGTTCCTCCAGGCCCCTGGTGTCACCTCCAGGCTCATAAACATGTAATGTTCTCTTAAGCAGCTAACCTTTATTCTCCGTGGTAGGAATTTGGAGGGCTGTATACCTTTTGTCATTGTAAATTTATGTGCTGCTTTTAAATAAACAGATAAAAAACAGTTGCATCTCCTTCACCCATTTCTTCTTAGTTGTCTTCAGATCAACAGTTCTTATGCCAAAGAGGCATGTTTCAGAGTGTCATATTTGGTCTCCCACAACTTCACGAACACTGCTTTCCGGCACCATGAGCTTGATAGTCCTTCCTATGCTCTGATATGTTACTCACTTAGTTCTTCGGTGGTTTTGATATTCATCTTTGTGTTATGATTATCTCTATGCCAGTATTTGCTCCTCAAAAGATTTTAAGTTTTTTTTTTTTTTTTTTTTTTTTTTTAGGATGGAGCTTGTGTCATTTTTTTTTATAAAATTCAAAGGTGTATTTGCATGATAAATATTTGGTAAAATGAAAAATGTAAGGTCCAAAATTTGCAATGATAAATTTGTCACTAAATCTTGCAGTGGCATATAACCTGCTATTATTTGTTCTGGTGCACATTTGTAATTATGATTTCTTTGGCCAGATGGCAGAAGGGGCAAGTTTTTTGTTAATTGTTTCAAAGATGTTGTAACAAATACATGCAAGATAGCAAGGTTACAAACTACTGATGATTCTGCAAGTGAAAGAAATATGGGGTCAATATGACAGTTGTAGATAGCACCAATTATCCCTTGATTGGGGCTGTTTACACATAAACTAGTTCTTCTCCTTCTGGGCACAGGGTAAGATTTCACATCTCAACCATTCTGAAGGTAGGCATTGCCAGATGACCTATTGTGGTCAATGAAATATGAATCATGTGGTATGTTTATGTCCTGATGAAAGTCTTAGGAACTGACGTGTAACTTTCTATGTACCTTATACCAGCTGCTGCTGTTAACCTGAGAGAAAGCCTTTGTGAGCCTGAGTCCTCGACTGATTACTGGGATCAAAATTCCTGCCCCTGCTCTCATGCATCTATTAAAATATTATGTGAGAGAAGAATAAATCTTTTTTAAATTAAGCCATTAGCATTTTTTCTACAGCATAACCTAACATCTTGATGAAACGTGAACTCTCCTCAGATTTTAGGTATTTGGAGCAGTAGGGATTGATACTGCCCCAGTAATATTACTGTATTTGTCCATTCTCATGCTGCTATGAAGAAATACCTGAGATTGAGTAATTTATAAAGAAAGGAGGTTTAATTGACTCACAGTTCTACATGACTTGGGAGGCCTCAGGAAACTTACAATCATGGCAGAAGGCACCTGATAGTGTTTGGTTTCATGGGGTCTGCCCACAAAACCATTTTTCCCTCCAAGATCTCTGGGCCTCTGTGTCCCTACCCAAATCTCATCTTGAATTGTAGGTCTCATAATCCCATGTGTCATGAGACAGACCTGGTGGAAGGTTCTTGAATCATGAAGGCAGGCTTTTCCATGCTATTCATTTAACAGTGAATAAGTCTCATGAAATCTAATGGTTTTATGAAGGGCAGTTCCTTTGCCCAGGATGGAATTCAGTGGCACAATCACAACTGTAGCCTTGACCTCCTGGTCTCAAATAATTCTCTCACCTCAGTCTCCTGAGTAGCTGGGACTACAGGTATGCTCTACCATGCCTGGCTTTTTTTTTTTTTTTT
>NW_016107420.1:3807915-3822605 GCF_001604975.1 Cebus imitator | reverse complement strand
CTTAGACACACATACACATTTGCACACACACACACATAAACACACAAACACACATCAAAACTCATGGATAAAAACAAGTTCATTTCATCGACCATCTCCTAAATTTTTATGACAATTAAAAAAAAATTGACAGCAAACATAAGAGGTGTATTTATCAGAAGACTCCTTATTAGTTTCCTTTCCTTTATGGGAGAGAATGATAATTGAAGCTACAGGCACTTGGTGAGTTTAAAATAACAGAGTAATTTTTAATTTTTAACATTGTGAAAGATTCACAAAGGAATTATTCTGTTACATCCTAATACTTGGACTTTCTATATATTTACTTTGTAATACTTAGGTATCACATACATGTAATGTAATACTTAGCTATTTATATTATCACTTCATATAAATACATATTTTTGGTAAATAAAAAATATATATGTTTCAAGAATGTATATAACACATATTCTTGAAATATAACATATATTTAGAAATATATGATTTCAAGAATATATATAAAATAACATGATTTATATATGTGATATATGTTAATTTGTAATATGTAGCTTATATAACATATTTTCTTAAAGTATGTATGGTATATATACAATCATATATATGATACATGTTATATATTCTTTGCAAAGTCACAAAATTTCTGGTGTCATAAAATGAAATCTTTTGAAAATATGACATTGTCAACATGTACTTTAGCACATGGAAGATATTGTTAGTAAGTGAACTAATAACCATTTCAGCTTGATGTGTTATACTTGCCATCTTAATATGAATGTTGAAATCCTAAAAAGGGAATGGGACTTGGCATACAGGCAGAACTGGTAAAAGGGACCTGGTTACTTACAGCAAGTGGACAGCCCAGGAAGCCTCTTTGAACCCATAGCCCAAGGCCTTTCTCTTTCACCTGGAGACATTGTGGCAGGCAGGGAGAACCAGTGAAGGGACATACCAACAGTAAGTCTTCTGGTCCAAAAAGCCTCTTTGACCCCATGGGCCTAAATCCTCTTTTTCTTTTTTTTTTNTTTATTGTATTTTAGGTTTGGGGGTACATGTGAAGAACATGCAAAATTGTTGCATAGGAACCCACATGGCAGTGTGATTTGCTGCCTTCCTCCCCATCACCTACATCCTCTTTTTCTGTATAGAGACAGTAGAACAGCTGAGGAGCATTAGTAAAAAGAGTCCAATACCCCTCCCTGATCCATCACTAAGACACTCAGCACCCCAGACTGGGAAAACACTTTTCATCCTCTCCGGAAGTACCATCAGCTATCTGGAAAGCCCTGAATACACCAAGTAAACCAAGGAAACCTAAATAATACCTCAAATACTCTGAAAATTAAACTGCTATTGAAAACATATTTCACAAAATTAAATCGAAATGTGTGCTAAACCTAAATAGATGAATCATCTCCTAAAATATATTTGAATAAAATGTATAGGCTTCTAAAAAAAGAGATAAAGTGTCTCTTATTTTGAAATATTCTGAAAAATATTGAGATACTCAGAAAAAGTATCTGAGTAATTGCCAACACTTTTTTCAATGCAGGAGAATTAATAATCAACATGACAAAGATTACAAAAGAAGTATAGCTAACCTCCTACAGAATAGTGAAAACTGAATGCATACAATTGACTAATATGCATTATACCAAGAAACAAGAAAATCATGACTTGAATGAGAAAAGACAATCAACTAACAATAGTCCAAGATAAATCATAGATGAAAGGTCTGGAAAGGGTTTTAAATTAATCATTTTAAAAATGTTTCAATAATTAATTACACATTCTCTTTAAACAAATGAAAAAAGAGAAAAATCTAAGCAAAGAAATAGAAATTATAAAGAAGTTTCAAATGAAGATAACAAAACTGAAAAATACAATAACAGAATTCGACCAAACATTTAAGAAAATAGAAGAAAGGGGAGGCTTCTCAGCTTGTTTTATGAGGCCAATGTTACCTTGATTCCACAACTTGATAAAGAGTACACACACACACACACGCGCACACACACACACGTAACCATGCACAAACACAGAAAACTAAAATCTGACGTGTTTCATTAACTTAGATGCAAAAATCCTAAACTAATCTTCAGCAAATAAAATCAAACAATGTATAAAAGGGCTTATATACCACAGCGAAGGAGAACTTATTCCAGGTATTCATGGCTGAGTCAACATTTGAAATCAGTCAATATAAACAATAATGTCAGTAAGCTAAACTGAATCATATGTTTATATCAGTTGACACAGAAAAAGTATCTGAGCAATTTTCAACACTTATTTTCAATGTAGGAAAATTAACACTCAACATGAAAGATCATCTACAAAAGATGTACAGCTAACCTCATACAGAATCGTGAAAACTGAATTTTTGCTCCCTAAGATTATGAACAAGGCAGGCATGTCTGCCCTTATAGCCCTTATCCTATATGGTACTGGAAGTCCTAACCATTGAAAAAAGTTAAGAAAAGAAATAAAACACACACAGATTGAAAAGGAAGTTTAAAAAAACTCACTATATTTTTAGATGACTTGGGTGTCTTTGTAGAAAATTTCAAGAAATTTACAGAAACACTTCCATAAAATAACTGAGTTTAGCAAGGCATAAGGATACAAGACTGACACAAAAATTTAATTTTATCACTATATGCTAACAATGAACATTCAGAAACCAAAATAAAAATACAATACCATTTATATGCCTCTAAAGAACATGAAATACTTATGCATATGTTAAAATATGTAGTTATCTGTATGCCCAAAATTACAAAATGTTGATAAAATAAATAAAAGAAAACCAAAATTGGGAAGATGTTCTATGCTTATTGATTGAAAGACGATATAGTGAAGATATCCCTTATCCCTAAAATAATTTATAGATTTAACGCAATTGCTATCAAAATCCCAGCAAATATATGTGTTTAAATAGATAAGCATGCTCTATATGGAAATGTGTAGGTCCTTAAAGAGCTGAAAGAATCTTGATCAGCAAAAGTAAATTGGGAAAAGTACTCTATCTGACATCAAACTTTACTATGTATATACAATAATTAAGATAATGTGGCATAAGTGTGTGTTATTGGCTGAGACATAGACAGACATATAGAACATTAGAATGGAACAAAGAACCCAGAAACAGACTTATATAAAGAGCTTAACTGATTTTTGACAGAAAGACAAGAGTAGTTCAATGCAAGAAAGATGGTTCTGACAACAGATAATCAGATACTGCTTGGAACAACTGGACATCTATAGGCAAACAATGACAACAGCAACAAAACCTAGAGCTAGTCTCACACCTTGTACAGAAATTAATTCAAAATGAATAACAGACCTTAATATAAAATGTAACACCTTAAAACTCCTGGGAAAAAAAAAAAAACAACAGGAGGAAAATCTCTTAGATCTAGGGTTAAGCAAAAAGTTTTTTGACTTGACACTAAGGGCATAATGTATAAAATGAAAAATTATAAATTGAATCTCATAAAATTACAATTTTATGATCTGCAAAGTGCATGAGAACATAATGAATAGTCAAACTACAGATTGAGAGTAAATATTTGCAAAGCTCCTACTTGACAAGACTAGTATCTAGAACACATAAGAACTGTCAAGATTCAACATATATATATATATACATATATATATGTGTGTGTATATATATATGTGTATATATATATAGAAAATGGACAAATAAGATAGAGACATTGCATAGAAGAAAATCACAGATAGACAATAAAGACATGAAGAAAAGTTCAACATCAATAGCCATCAGGGAAGTGCAAATAAAGACCACAATAACATAGAGCTATGCAACTAGCTGACTAGCTTAAATAATGAAGAGTGACAGCATCAAGTGCTGGCAAGGATTTGGAGAAAATGATCATTTATACATTGCTGGTAGAATAAAAAATGAGACAGCCACTCTAGAAAAATTGATATTTTTGTATAAAACTAAACATGCAGTGACCATATGGCAAAGGAATTGCATTCTTGGCCATTTATCCCAGAAAAATGAAAACTTATGTTCACTCAAAAACCTGTACATAATGTTAACAGCATTATTTGTAATATTTCTTTTATTTTTAATAGCCAAAAGTAGAAGTAATCCAGATGTCCTTCAGTGTCCACAGTTAATGTCAAAACATGACTGTGGTACCTGCATATCATGGAATACTACACAGCAACAAAAATTGTCCTGTTGATACATGAAACAACTTGAATTCAATTATTCTGAGCGAAAAGAATTAATGCCTAATATATACGTGCTATGTGACTCCATTTATATAGCATTTTTAAAAATGACACAATTTTGTAAATAGAAGAATGTTAGTTGTCAAGGGTTAAGTAGGAGATGGGTGGTGAAGGAAGGGAGATTAGTGCAACATGAGGGATCCTTGTGGTGACGGAACTGTTCAGTATATTGACTGTGATTATGAACACATAAAATTACATACATGAAATAATTGCATCAAACTAAACACACACACACACAGACAAGAACAAGCAAAACAAGAAATCTGAGTAAATGGATAAATTGTATCAATGTTAATGTTGTGCTGATTATATGACATTATAACTTTGCAAATTTTTAGCATTGGATGAAACTGGATAAAGTGTACATAGAATGACTCTGCACTACTTTTTACAACTGCATGTGAAATTCCGATTATCTCAACAACAAATTCAATTTAAAAATTAAAAGCAAGTTAACGACCCAAAAGTCTGTATTTTAAAGTGTTTTTGAACTCAAATATTTATTTTTAACCTTTTTCTATCAAGATTATGTCTAGACTATGGCGGTATATTATATTTTGTTATGATTTACATAACATAAAAGTATGTTAGAAGTACTTCAAATTTTATCATAAGGATAATTTTTATAGCAAACTATAGATTATAGTTATAAATGTTTCTCTGCATTCTGTGAGTTCCCTGTTATGAACTAATTCAAACTTGTTATGAAATTTTACTTTGCCGATTTGAAGAAAGAACACAGCATATTTACAAATTGGTGCAAAATATAATTATTAATGGAAATATTTGAAGTCAATTGACATTTCATACATGCAAATGAGAATAAAAGAGAGAGAGAGAGAGAAATCACATTGGAGAAAATCACACTTGATTTACCTTAATTTTACCTCCTACAAAATGGGGTTCAAAAAATCTTAGACTTTTTATATAATTAGCAATTTTTTATGCAATTTTTTATTTGAAACATTTAAAGTACCACTTACAACTGATAACTACTGAATGCTATTGTGTAATGGCCTTCAAAGGTAACCCTAGAAAAAAATCAATAAGCTGAATTTACCAATAATATACAGCACTAATACAACTACTCTATAAATGTGAACTACTGATAAGAAAATACAGTAAAATGCACACACCCACACACATAAATGAACATATTCATATAAATATTTTTATTTCTTTGGCAAGTTATTTAGGTGTTCATCCTAAATTCTTAGCTTCTTAATAAAGGATTTATAAATAGATGTTGCTCTGGCTTCGGCAGTCACATCATTTATATATTCATTTTTCCCCTAACCATTGAACATAATCAATTTTGTTTTTCTACTCATAGCTCATACATAGTCTTTCCCTTTGTGTAGTGATAAAATCAAATCTTACATTCTTTCTAAGGTCTTAATCACATTCACATAGCTCACAGCTGAGTGATCAGAATATACTGAAACAGAAAAAAAAGTCGTTTGTTACAAAATGCTGTGATTATGTATTTGTTCTGCCTACAGAGTTGCCTTGATAAACCCTTTTACAGAGCGTTTGAATACACACATTTTCTGTTGGAGTGCTGTATTCCGCTATAGGGAACTGTAAACTAAAACAACGAATCAAACATATCAAAATACCCATATTAAAATAGAACCAGTCCCGTATCAAGAAGAGTTGAAAACACTGTTTACCCAGTTTCCATGGTATAGTCCAGATTTATACCAGGTATCCTGGCATAATTTCTAATGCTAATTCTTTTACTCACAAAAGTGTCTCAATTTGGCAGCAAATTACACAGCAACCTTACTCATGAGGCACATGATGCATGCCTTTAGGTGCTTGAAAGATTGTCATATGGAGGAGGCATGAATAGAAATTTGCGTGACCTAAGGATAGAAATAGTTCAATGAGTAGAAGCTTTTAAAAACACACCACTTTGGATCAGTATAGGAAGAACAGTTTAAAACTGGGACATAACCTCTCTTCAAATGAGGCAACACTACTGTCATTGGAAGTATTTAACTATATGTGAAAGATGATTTGTCAGGTTTTGGCAAGAGAATTTAAGCTTCAGATGAATGGTTGGATTAAAAGATATTTAAGTTTCCTTGCAGTATTATAGTTTGCAAAGAACATATACAAGAAAACAAAACAAATAATATTTCTTGAGCAACATTATGTAATTCTCCTTTGTATTTTAATATTGAATTTGTTATCCCCCAAATTTATGAGAGATAGTATCATTTCCCACTCCTCCCCTACTTTCTTAATGAAGAAGCTGAAGTTTAGGGTGGTTAACTGACTTTCTCAAAGTCATTGTAATTTTGTAGCAATAGTTGTATTCATATCCTGACATTCTGATTTGCATAACCATGCTATTGATCATGTCTACCATCATTAATAGGATTGAAATAGTAGGATACATGTTTATAATATTGATACTCTTTATCGATGGCTCACTATATCCATGTTCTCTGTTAAACACTTTTCAGGTGTACTTTTAATAAGAATTCTATGTGGTATATGCTGGGTGTGGTGGCTCACTTGTAATGCCAGCACTTTGGGAGGCCAAGGTAGGCAGATTACTTGAGTTCAGAAGGTCAAGACAAGCCTGGCAACATGGTGAAACCCCATCTCTGCAAAAAATACAAAAATTAGCCAGGCATGGTGGTGCACATCTGTCTCAGCTCCTTGGGAAACTGAGGTGGGAGGATGGCTTCAGCTTGGTGGGGATTGCAGTGAGCCTGAGATCTCACCACTCCACTTCACCCTGGACCATAGGGACAGACCTTGTCAAAGAAAAAGAAAAAAAAAGAAGGGAAGAAGGAAAGAAAGAAAGAGAGAGAGAGAGAGAGAGAGGACGAGGAAGAAAGGAAAGAAAGGAAAAAGAAAAGAAAGAGAGAAAAGCAAGCAAGCAAGTTGCTCTGTGTTGGTCTGTGGGTGTCCCTTGGTGCCAGCAGCCTGGGTGCCACAGAGGTGACAGTAGGCAGACAGGCTCCTGGGTAGAAGGGGGCAGGTCCCTAGTGAGTCAGCACCTTCAGGCCAGGCTGGGCCTGAAGGCTGCTGGCTGGGCTGCCAGTTCGCGGAAAGAAGTATGAATTTGTGGTGCCTTTTCTGGCTGCCCATGGACCAGTCAGTGCACATTTCCTCTCCTCTGAGGCCCATAAAAGCCCCGGGCTCAACCAGATGACAGTACAACCAGCTGCAGAGGAGCACTACCCTCTCTGCTGGAAGCTAAACACTTGACGGGACATCGTGGCTGCAGAAAGGAGCTACCCTCTGTGCGTCTCCTCTGAGCTATTCTGTCACCCAATAAAGCTCCTCTTCATCTTGCTCACCTTTCACTTTTCTGCATACCTCATTCTTCCTGGTAATAGCATAAGAACTTGGGACCTGTTGAATGGGGAGGTAAAAGAGTTACAACGCAATCAGTGCTGAAACATGGCCATTGCTCACAATATTGTGAGCCAAGAGAAGGAGAAAAGAGCAGCAGCTTTTTAGGGACCCCAGACCTGAGAGCTCCCAGAGCCAGGGCTGAGACTCCTTCTTTGGGGCCCTGTGGTTCTTGGCATCTCCAAGATTCCAGATATCACCATGCTCCCCAGTGCCAGCTGTGGAAGCTGCTTGCAGTGCACTTGGTAGAGCTGCAGCCTCCCAAAGACTGGCTGCACATGCTGGCACCTAAAGCTGCCCACCCTGCTGCAGCAACTAGCTTGTCTGAATGTGCAGTGGCTGGACCCCATGCACACTCACTCACCCCTCACAACTCCACACCTGACTCACCCTTGGCAGGTGTGGGATCCAGGCTGCTAGCATGAACAGAGCACAGCCTGCCAGACAAAATGTACAAAATGAGCCCAGCAGACCTGAGTGAAACTCGGACAAAGGTACCAACAGTCACAGGGGTTTCTGGCCAGAAAACCAACACCCCAAGGATCCTGTAACAACATTAGGCTGTGTAGCTCGCAATAGAGAGTATGTGAGGCCTTGATGCTGACCTTGAAATGGTTAAATCCAATTTTTTAACAAAATAACTGCAAATCTATGTTGTTCTTCTCATATCTTGACTCAATTTTACTCTGCATTGGCTTAATTCTTAGGCAGGCTTAAGCTATGTATGGCAGAATACCTCTGACATTTCTAGGTTTATTTCTTCCTCACAGTGAACAGTATCAGAAAAGCCACAGACTGTCCTGCTGTGGGTTAGCATTTACTCCTGAATAGTAGCTGTGTGCATGTATGTGGGATAATCTGGCTGGCTTAGTTACATGACCACCACTCAAGTGTGCACTCAACAAGTCCACTAGAATCCCTTGGATGAAATTTCTAAAAGAAAATTTTAAATACCATTATCAAAAGTGGGAGATACGTCAGATTAGACAAAAATCATTCAGTTGACCCTCAAGGGGTTTGAATGACACAGATTCACTTATACCTAGACTTTATTTCAACTAAATGCAGATAGAAACTACAATATTTGCAGGATTCAAAATCCATTATATGGAGTGCTGATTTTTCATATACAACGGTTCTGTAGGGCCAAATGCAGGATTTGAGTATGTGCAGATTTTCATACATGTGCGGGGGTGGGGGGGTCCTGGAAAGAATCACGTGAGTATAACAAGAGATAACTGTATTATATAATAACTAGATGGAGAAATAATGATCATACCCATTGTATTTGGACCTAAGTCTCCAATATAAATAACTAGTTAATGGCAATGGTGAGCTTCAAACCCAGGATTTCATAGATTTTTGCAAATCCTTTCCCACCTTGAAGCTACTATTCAATGTTTATTAACAGCAAGATGGCATTTTTAATAAGCTCTGTATAATTTGCAAGCAATTTCTCTATACTTCATATTTTTATAAGGTTGCTATGTTAATGGAAGTAAAATAATATATATTCAAATAATTTACATGATAATTCACTTGCCTAAATCTCTAGCTCTGGAAATAAGAGAATAGAATAACTCAGTTTAAGAAAAAAAGCAAAGCAGAAACAAAACAAAACAAAAAATGTAAGTAAGAATGTTTTGGGTAAATATTGGTTTATATTTTGAAGATGGCAGTAGTTATAATTGGCCAAATAATTGTTCATTGATAAATTGTTTATTTGTTGTATTAGCAGTTTAGAAGCATACATTCTTCTCAAATTGCATACTGATTCCAGTTCTCCTATTCACTAGTATTTCAAACAAATATCTTTGATATAGTCTTTCTACTGTTGAATAAACACTTCAACAAAGTTTTTTTATTTATATCAAGAAAACAATTTTTTTTTAATTTCTTATTTACTTTTGAAAATCTTTCTTTGGAAATAATTTATTCTTTTTTAAATAAAATATCGACTGAAATATATTTGGAGTATGGGGAGCTTCTGGGGTTAAAATACAATTAATTTCCATCTAAAGGAATTTAATCCCTTCTTTATAAGGGGTAGAACTACCTGCCTTACTTCTAAAGCTGTTCTGTTAAGTCTGAAGGCAAATTAAGATTTTAACTTAAAGGCAGAAAATGTTTCGTGTGTGTGTGTGTGTGTGTGTGTGTGTAAACATATACATATAATGTTGTATAAAGAGTTTTGAGATCATATTTTAAGAAATGGACAACAGACACCATGATTTAATTTCCAAAATAAACCCTTGAGACTGAAAATAATACTTGCCTGACTGTTCTTACCCAAAAATGGAGTAAATTAATGGATTAAAAAAGTGATGAAGAACTTGAAGAGTAAGAGAAGAAAAAGCAAAAAAATGACAAACTAAAGTTAAAATAAAAATTTACTGAAAGTCTAAAGACATCCACTGTTCAACATATATTACTTTAGTTTAATTGACTTCCAGGTGACTTTTAGTGAACTTCTTGGAACTAATAGATCTATTTATCTTCTTTGTGGATAAAATGCTTTGGTATAAATATAGATTTAGTTAATTTTTCTGGACTCACATATATCCCAAAAAACCTTGGACTAGAAAATCTTTCAAAACAAATAATTTGATTCAGATACTGTAGACTTATCAATTAAAACATCTCTTTTCTCTTATAATTTAATTAATTTTCTATTGTCAGGTCACCTAATTTGCATGAGAACGAAAAACTTTTTCTGCCACTCTGGTAACATATGTTCTAGCATTATAATAATTTTTATGTATTTTCTGGTTTTGATGCCTATTTTCCTACAGTGTGATTACACAGTGTGTGGCTCACACAGTTACTACACAGCACCCGGACTGCCTCTCCAATCACCCTGATTTTGGAATTCTAGTTATTGTGTTTAATATGTGACACTTTCCTTTCAAAACAATATATACAATCTTGAACGCATTTCAAAAGAGTTTGTGGAGGGGGGATCCCAAGGTGGCAGAATAAGATGCAGCTCCAGAAAGCAGCTCCCAGTGAGAGAGACACAGAAACTGAGTGGTCTCCACAATTCCAAAGGAGGTACAAGGTTCATTTTGTGGGTCTGGTTGGGTAGTGGGTCTAAACCAAATAGGGCAAGTTGAGGCAAGGCGGGGCACTGCCCCACCCAGGAGGTACGTGCAACCTACTGGAGGACCATGGGATCTCCCCCTCTGGGACTTTGGTTTGGATACAGCACTCCACTCAAGCCCTCTACAACCCACAGAATGAGAGATCTTCGCCAGGCTGAAAAGCTGCAGCGAGCTGCCTGTACAGGGCAGAACAGCAACTTCAGCCGGCACTGGGGCTGTCAGCATAGATCTAGGTGGAAGCACTGGCTGACATGAAAGCCAGAAAGCTGGCTGGATGGAGCTACCCCCCCTCCAGAAAGAAGAGAACTGAAAGCAGGGAAACAAGTCATACAGCAGGATGGGTCCTCCCCGACAAAGCCCAGCAGGCTAAAATACTCTAACTCTAGAGTTTTGCACCCAGAACATCAGTTAAAGAGCGATCAGGAATGATCAAGCTTGGTGAGGGGAAGAGCAGCCACCATTGCAGAAGCTGGCCTAATTTTCCTGAGTAA
This sequence comes from Cebus imitator, assembly GCF_001604975.1. Lineage (NCBI taxonomy): Eukaryota > Metazoa > Chordata > Mammalia > Primates > Cebidae > Cebus > Cebus imitator. The sequence continues at coordinate 3,811,372 of NW_016107420.1, read as the reverse complement.
ATAAAAGACACAACAGCTCCACTGAATCCATGGCAGCATGGCAGCGCCTCTGCAGGCAGACAAAGGAAAGGCCACATCCCCTAGCAGCTACCTGAGATCAAAGCTATACAAATCCAACAAGATGAGAAGTAACCAGCGCAAGGAGAATGAAACCATCAAAAACCAGAATGCCTGTCCCCCACGATGAGATCACAACTCCTCACTGGCAAGGGAACAAAGCTGGATGGAGAACAAATTTGAAGAATTGACAGAAGCAGACTTCAGAAGGTGGGTAATAACAAACTTCTCTGAGTTAAAGGAACATGTTCTATCCCGATGCAAAGAAATTAAAAACCTTGAAAAAAGGATAGATAAAATGCTAACTAGAATAGCCAGGATAGAGGAGAACATAAACGACTTGATGGAGCTTAAAAACACAGCACAAGAACTTCATGCAGCATACACAAGTTTCAATAGCCAAATAGATCAAGCAGAAGAAAGGATATCAGAGATTGATGATTAACTCAATGAAATAAAATGAGAAAGCAAGGAAAGAGAAAAAAGAGTGAAAAGAAATGAACAAAGCCTTCAAGAAATATGGGATTATGTGAAAAGACCTAATCTACACTTGATCGGTGTACCGGAAGATGACAGGAAGAAAGAATCCAAGCTTGAAAACACTCTTCAGGGTATTATCCAGGAGAACTTCCCCCACCTAGCAAGGCAGGCCAATATTCAAATTCAGGGAACACAGAGAACACCACAACAATACTCCTCTAGAAGAGCAACCCCAAGGCACATAATCGTCAGATTCACCAGGGTTGAAATGAAGAAAAAAATGCTAAGCGCAGCCAGATAGAAAGGTTGGGTCACCAACAAAGGGAAGCACATCAGGCTCACAGCGGATCTTTTCGCAGAAACCCTGCAAGCCAGAAGAGAGTGGTGGCCAATATTTAACATCCTTAAATAAAAGAAATTTAAAACCAGAATTTCATATCCAGCCAATCTAAGCTTTATAAGTGATGGAGAAATAAAATCCTTTAGGGACAAACAATTGCTCAGAGATTTTGTCACTACCAGACCTGCCTTACAAGAGCTCCTGAAGGAAGCACTAAACATAGAAAGGAAAAACCAGTACCAGCCACTGCAAAAAAGTACCAAATGGTAAAGACCAATGATGCAATACAGAAATTATGCCAACCAAAGGACAAAACCACCAACCAGTAACAAAATGGCAGGATCAAAGTCACACATAAGAATATTAACATTAAATGTAAACAGACTAAATGCTCCAATCAAAACACACAGACTGGCAAATTGGATGAAAAGCCAAGAACCATCAGTGTGCTATATTCAGGAGACCCATCTTACATGCAAAGACACATATAGACTGAAAATAAAGGAATGGAATAAGACTTACCAAGCAAATGGAGAAAAAAAAAACAGGGGTGGCAATCCAAGTCTGTAATAAAATGGACTCTAAACCAACAAAAATCAAAAGAGACAAAGAAGGGCATTGCATAATGTTAAAAGGATCAATACAACAAGAAGAGCTAACTATACTAAATATATATGCACCCAATACAGGAGCACCCAGATACATAAAGCAAGTCCTTAATGACCTACAAAGAGACTTAGACTCCTGCACAATAATAGGGGAAGACTTTAACACTCCACTGTCATTACTAGACAAATCAACAAAGCAGAAAATCAACAAGGAAATCCAAAACTTGAATGCAGATCTGGACCAAGGGAACTTAATAGACATTTACAGAACTCTCAACCAGAAATCCACTAAAAATACATTCTTCTCAGCACCACATCGCACTTACTCCAAAATTGACCACATTATTGGAAGTAAATCACCTCTCAGCAAATGCAAAAGAACAGAAATCATAACAAAGAGTTTCTCAGACCACAGTGCAATCAAATTAGAACTAAGAATTAAGAAACTAACTCAAAACCACACAACTTCATGGAAAATGAACAACCGACTCCTGAATGTCAACTGGATAAACAATGAAATGAAGGCAGAAATAAAGAAATTCTTTGAAACCAACGAAAATGGAGACACAACATACCAGAATCTCTGGGAGACATTTAAAGCAGTGCCTAGAGGGAAATTCATAGCAATAAATGCCCCCATGAGGAGCAGGGAAATGTCTAAAATTGACACCCTATCATCGAAATTGAGAGTTAGAGAAAAGATTAAAAAAACTCAAAAGCTAGCAGAAGACAAGAAATAACTAAGATCAGAGCAGAACTGAAGGAGATAGAGTCACAAAAATGCTTCAAAAAATCAACGAATCCAGAATGTGGTTTTTTGAAAAGATCAACAAAGTAGATAGACAACTAGCCAGAGTAATAAAAAGAAAAGAGTGAAGAATTAAATAGTTGCAATAAAAAATGAAAACAGGGACATCACCATAGATTTCACAGAAATACAAACTACCATCAGAGATTACTACAAATAACTCAGTCCACACAAACGAGTAATTCTGGAAGAAATGGATAAATTCCTGGACAATTGCACCCTCTCAAGAATAAACCAGGAAGAAGTTGAAACCCTAACTAGATCAAAAACAAGGGCTGAAGTTGAGGCAGGAATTAATAGCCTACAAACTAAAAAAAGGCCAGGTCCAGATGGGTTTATAGCTGAATTCTACCAAACATAGAAAGAGGAGCTGGTACCATTCCTTCTGAAACTATTCCAAACAATTCAAAAAGATGGTCCTCCCTAACCCATTTTATGAGACCAACATCATCCTAATACCAAAACTGTGCAGAGATGCAACTAAAACAGAAAACTTCAGACAAATATCCATGATGAACATCAACACAAAAATCTTCAATAACATACTGGCAAACAAATGCAACAGCAAATCTAAAAGCTTACTCATCATTATCAAGTAGACTCCATTCCAAGGATGCAAGGCTGTTCAACAGACACAAGTCTATAAACAATTCATCACATAAATAGAACCGAAGGCAAAAAGCACATGATTATCTCAATAGGTGCAGAGAAGACCTTCGACAAAATTCAATAACACTTTATGCTATAAAAACCCTCAAAAAACTAGGTATCAATGGAAAGTATCTCAAAATAATAAAAGCTATTTATGACAAATCCACAGCCAATATCATACTGAAAGGGCAAAAACCGGAAGCATTCCCTTTGCAATCTGGCACAAGACAAGGATGCCCTCTCTCACCACTCCTACTCAATATAGTATTAGAAGTTCTAGCCAGAGCAATCAGGCAAGAAAAAGAAATAAAGAGTATTCAATTAGGAAAGGAGGAAGTCGAATTATCTCTATTTGCAGACGACATGATTGTATATTTAGAAGACCCTATCATCTCAACCCAAAAGGTCCTGAAACTGATAAGCAACTTCAGCAAAGTCTCAGGATACAAAATCAATGTGCAGAAATCACAAGCATTCCTATATACCAATAACAGACTTAAAGAGAGCCAAATC